>NC_070578.1:22963957-23219600 GCF_027409825.1 Scomber japonicus
TACTCATTTGAGTGAATTACTCTAAAGGGAGTCGGAGTGTTCAGCATATATGGTGGAGCATAACTAAATACATTTACTTTGAGGTATACTTGCACTTTACTTGATTATTCCCGTTTGATGCTACTTTATAGGCTACTTCCTCTCACCTCTGCCACATTTCAGAGGGAAACATTGTACTTTCCATTCTACTACATTTATTTGACAGCTTGAGGACTAGTTATTTTCCAGATGAAGATTTGAACCTTATTGCTTTTGACTTCCTACAAAAAGCAGTGTGTAGTCATGGTCACATTTCAGATGGTGTTAACAGCTTCACCGAATAGTGATTTTTCCCTATAAATATCTCACATGCTTTGATTTCAATAAATGTTCAAACGATCCAATATTTCACCAAAGATCAAAGATCAGAGAAAAGGTTAAAAAAAAATGAAAACAGATTTGTTCTTTTTTCTTTTTTCATCTCCCATGAATCATCTCACAACCTCTCTGAATTATCTGGTGACCCCTTGGAGGGGCCCAACCCCTAGATTGGAAACCTCTGGACCAAACCAGCTAAAAGTAGGCTATGTAAAGCAGTTCAAACTAGCTCCACCTCTTGCAGCTACCGTAACAGTTACAACATGCTGCTTACATCTTGATGCTTCAGTATTAATGATCTAATGATCTCATAATAACATATCAGTCAGAGGGACCAAACCACCACTTTTACTTTAATATTTTATCTACATTTTGTTGGTGCAGAGCTTGTATTTGTAATGCAGTATTGACACAGTGGTGCTTCTACTGACGTAGAGGATCTGAATACTTAAACCCTACAAATTAAAGTTTCTGTGTATTGCTGTGGCGGCGGTGTTTTACTCTGAAGGGTCGCAGCCGGGTGTGAAACAGCTACGGTTCCGACGCTTTCTGCTAGCAGTTAGCTGGAAGTCAGTCGGTAGTGATTTTCGAGCTTCGCAGTAACGTAGCATCCGTGATGGCAGGGAGGAATAACCTCTCCGGGTCGCTCTAATATGCTCCCTGTTGAAGGGATAAGGGAACCACCGGACCAGTCTCAAAATGACCACCGGCTTCAGCTCCAATTCCTGCCGGTTCGCAGATTATTTTGTGATCTGCGGACTCGACACCGACAGCGGGCTGGAACCCGACGAACTGTCCGGTAAGCACTGCAGCCATCGCGGTAATGTCGGGCAGGAGGCAGGGAGATGTAGCCAGCTTAAAAATAACACCGAGACAGCCTCTTCATGTAGATTTAACAGTGTGAATGGTATAATTGTTAGTGTGACATTAACCGGAGGCTGTTAGGATGACCGTACACCGCATTTAACGTGAATGTCAGGCCTATCGTTAGCTCATCCCAGCCTGTTTGTTTGTGTCTGCTCGGTGAAGGGAGAGTGGATTACTGCCCCGCTATGTCTCTTTAAAGACCTGACATGAATTATAATTTAAAGCTTGTAGCCTACATAAACTCCCTGCTGAATGTTATACTATTGATCTTAAAAATCAGTGGTTGTCGCAGCTCAAATGTGGATATTTGATGCGTAAATTAACATTAATTTTAAATCAGGCCGCTGTGATGGTTGATGGTGTAACACTGATGTCAATATAAATCCTCATTACTACTAAAGTCATCATGATGCTCACTGCTGATGACACTACACACATGGCAGGATCAACTTAGAGAAAGTAAAAATATACAATGATATAAATGAGTTAATGAACAATTATAAAGGAACATAGACAAGATACAGGCTGTTTATGTTTTGTCTGTCACAATCTGAGGTCAAATATGTGTTGTTTAAAATGTTGACACCTTTTTCAAACTGCAGACACATCTAAGTAGTGTTATTGTGTTGTTTCCTCTGTGGTATTGAGGTTTTTTTTCATGTGTTTGTGCATATTTATATTGGAGCCCGACCGATATTGGCGTATCGCAGATATATCGGTATCGGTGTTGATCCTGTCCGATAAGTGCCAATATTATTTGTAAACACACCGCATTTGATTTATCTTCAAACCTTTTACCTAATTCAAGTTTCCATGTTAAACTGTAAAATATTACCACCGTGGCATACCTTTGTCACAAGGGTTTGTCTACTGCATTTGAAAAGTGTGTTTATGTATATGTTCTGTGTGTGTATATGTAAGATTATCAGCTGATATATTGATAACAGAATTTTTTTTAATCGTATCAGCATTGCCCCCAAAAATTCAGTATCGGCCAGGCCCAATTTTATATGCGAAAATCACATCGACCCCTGACATCCCCAACATTCACACAGTGCATGTACACCATCCACAACGAGCAACCTTCTCAGAGGACGCACCCTTCACAGACAATTACATAAAAATGCTGAAACCTTTTAATAAGAATACAATAGGTTGTGACACACCTGAAACCAGTTTGTTTTTTGTGACTGGAACTGAGTCCTTTTTGACTGGGACTTGGCGATATGACTAGTTGAAAATGAGAAGATGCTGCAAATACTGAATATATGCATGTGAAGCTGTTGCCTGTGGGTCAATGGTTAGTCTGGGCCCTGTATAGTGCTATTGATCTTATACCATAATGCTGGTCACTAGATGTATGTTTTGGTTTTTACATCAATATAATAACCTCTCTTCATTCGTCAGGTTATTTATATCTCTGTGTTAAGACGAATCCAGAAATTAGATTAGATTTTCCAAAACAGTGTTCTACATGATGATGATATATTAATATAACAATACACAATGTACATATTGTGATAGAAGATCTGATACTTTACGCACTTGTTTAATTGAGACAAATACTACAAATGGTTAAATATTTTCTGTGTGTTTGTGATGACTCAAATAACTTGGATTTGCTGATATAAATAGCACAGTGGCGGTTGGGAACACTGACCAACTTTAGATGGTTACTGTAGCACTTACAACATTGGTGTTTTTGGAGACATAAGTCGAAACAATACATGATTTTACCATCCTGAACCTTTTGAGACACAGAATCCAAGATAAAAACCTACCAAACAAACCACTTAATGTACAATATGTTCAAAAACATCTGATTAACATTTCAAATGAGGTGAAGGAGTCATTATGTGAAGCCTGTTCATGTTAATTTTGAGTATTCACAAAAACTTTAATAGTTAGCTGTTATTTCAGCGGCTTTAATGAGTGAAACAGTCAGTCTGGTATTTGATCTAGATGTTATTAATTGCTTAAGACATTTTTTTTACTGCAGTCACATAATCCAATCTACACATATATGATCACATTTCTCCTCAGAAATTCTGCTTTTGATGAATTTATTGAACATATTTGATCATCTGAGACAAACAGATTTAAAATATTAACAGTCATGTTTGATTCAATCACAAAAAAATCCTTCTTACAGTAGTAATTCATCTACTGTGTGAACTGTGGACGATGAATCTTTACTGTCCACTGGCCTTTTAAGCAGTGTTATTGAAGACTTGTGTTAATGAAGTGTATTGGATTTTTTTGACTCTTCCTTGGTTACACAGTTTCCGGGGGTTGTGTCTTCAATATAGTTTTCCCTAAAGGCCGTTCCACCTTGGAAAAAAGGACGTAGTAATGAATACTCTTGAGCTCTCTCCACCTCTGGGAGTCAGTATACTCAGGATAGGGACGGTGGAAGTCGTGTTTAATAATAGAGTTTTTGACTATGGAGATTTGTGTCGTTTGGACTTGATGGGTAAAAGTGGTAGCGCTGGCATTCCCACACCACATAAAGTCAGGGTTTTCCACACCACCACCACCGCTGCAAACAATATATCCTGGAGACAACCCCACATACTGAATAAAACAAGCATATCCACTATTATATTGTTTCAAGTCTAATGCTGTGCTTCTTACTGCATTCACACTCAATTATTTTATAATATATATATTACCAAGAATTAGAAAATACTCCAATTTGTCTCTGGAGCTTTTTTCACTCACGTTAGTCTCCTGCTGACAGTTGTTATGGTTGAGTCAGGCAAAGTATCCAAGTGTAAATCTGGTAATATGAAATAAGCCTTAAGCCTGTCGTGAGTAACTGTCTTGCGGTGTGTAAGCTCTCGTTTAGTGGGTCAGTGGTTCAGGCTGTTCTGTGCTTCAGGCGACCGAACAGTTTTTACTGATCTTGTAAACACAGTGATTGATGAACTTGACCTTTGTGTTTCTCTTTATCTTTTATCTCTTCTGTTTTTGTGAGATTTGTCGTGACTCAGCATGTAGTGAGACCTACAGAGCCAGCTGTTAAGGGGTTTCCTCCTTGAAGCAATACTTAACCAAAAATCATTTAAAAAAAAAAGTTAAAGACTCACACTCTTTGCACTTCTCATTTTTACTTCCTTTCATTTAACTTCCTTTGTAGCCCAAATTCATCAACAACCAGGAGTAGAGCGTAGGCCGATTTTGCTTCCTATGTCCACACATGTGGTGAAAAGGCATCTTTTTCTCTCTGTTTTTAGGCTTTTCATGCACAATAAACCTGCATTGTCTGCAGCCGAGCATTGTCTGCTTGTGAAAGTACGGCCTTTTGAAACCTTGAAAATGCCATTCTTGCATTATTGTGGAAAGATAAAACACTATTGTATGATTGACACTCTTCAAAGCGTGTTCAGTCACCATGTGTAGTTACCTAATTGTGTAGCATCAAAATTAAGAAACCAACTTTTTATTTTGTATTTCAGTAAAGCTCACTTGACCTCTGTATTACAACAGTGTGTTTATGGTTAATGCTAATGTCTTAATGCCATAAATATACATCTACAGAGAGTCACATACTGAAGTGTGGCTACACTACTCACCTTTAAAGTCAACTAGGGCAAAGTAAGCCTTTGAAACCCGGCACAGGTCTGAGATGCGGGGCCATGTGGTTGTAGATGACTGAAGTTGTTCTACTTACTGCATGTTGCTGCTGTTTACTGTAGACAAAGGTTAGGGGCTTGCCCTCATCTATGTTTCAGTTTTCACTTGAATAAAGGAAATGGTTTGGAAAGTCCATTGTAACATCTGTTTATGTAAGCTTAACAAAGGATATAAGTTTACCTGCCAGGTCTTTTCTATTTAAATACAGATGTGAAGAAAAATCCACCTGTTGGTTTTTACAAATATAAAGTTATCTGAAGTTATCTGTTTTAGTCTTCTCAGAGAGCACCCATCCTTTTTTCACAGTATAAAATATATTTGTTAATACAGCAGTGTTTCTTATCATCATCCATGTGTTGGCAGATCAGTAAGAAATGCGCCCGCCAGGAAACACTGCAGTAATTCTCATTTTGGTATTATTTTGGCAGCTGGTTAGCTTAGCTTAGCATAAAGTTTGCATGTAGCACCTCTAAAGCTCACTGATTCACATGTTATATATCAAGTTTGTTAAACATGTAGAACAACTGTACAGTATAAAAGCAAGTGCTGGTTTTATGGGACGTCATGTACGGACTAGTGCTTGGCTTTATTTCTCTAGCTTCTGTAAATGTTCTTTTAGTTAAAGGGATCTTGCCTAAAATTTAGCTATGGTCACTGCCAGCAACTGATAAATACTTGCCATGAATGAAGTAAGCGAAATCCAAGTCTCCAGTGACGTTCTCCAGTATTTAACAGTACCACATTATGGTGCTGTGGTGATTCATGTACAGTGAAACACAAAGAAATGACCAAAACTTTCTTTAGGCGCAGTGTTTGGCAGCACAACCAGGACCTGATTAGCATATGTATGACCCCGCTGCCTCACAGGCGACACTGGAAGACAGGGAGCTGAGGGACATATGTACACTCGCACACAGGCTCCACTTATTCAAATGCTAAATATCCTTTTGAATTTCCCAGGCAACCCCCCCCTCCCCCGATCCTACTCAGCAAACAAATGAGGTTCAATGGCTCAACATGAAAGCTGGCTTTAAATGCATAATGTGGCCCTTTCATATTTTTCACTCCAAGTTGTTTATTTAATGCGTCTGTAAAGAGGACCCGTCAGTGATTTAAAAATCTGCTTGATAATGTGAAAATGTTCGGATGCAGTTTAAAGATTCATGAGACATCTCGAAGTCCTCTCAGGGTGCTGTGTGTGTGTTTGATATTTTCACACACAACCAGAGCACAAACACAGGCCAATGAGCTGTAGATTAAACATTTTTATTAATAATCAGTAATGAGCTTCATCATAATATCTGCTGATGGTCTGTTTTTACTTTTATTTATTTTCATTGATATAATTAGCTAACAACTTACTGGCTAATCAGATGTCAGTTATTGGATTTTATTCTACTGAAACAGATTTACCTCCTTATATATAGCTTCACTCTACTCCACTGAAGTTAAATTATAGTTGGCCATCACTCAGTTCACTCAGTTTGTATGTTGTCACTCACCAGCTCAAATTTGCTCAGCTTCTCTCTCAGTGAGGACTTACATTCTTTCCCATCGGTAATTAAACCTGCACATTCTTGTCTGCGAGGCTGTGTATTTTCTGTGGGTCAGGTTTGCAGTTCAACCCCCTTTTTGCAGTCTAACAGATGTTTTGTGAGCTAAATTTTCAGGCTGTCTTGTGACTCCAGACACAGACTCCAGAGATTAAATGACTTTTCTGCCCACATTGTCCTCTTGTTATCTGTTGATATGACGCAGATATTAATATTGGATAAACTGGAATAAAGTTCAGGATAACAGAGGAGCTACTGATTGTATTGAGCCTGCCTAAACCAGTTTACACCATGGCTTTGCTTAAAAAGATTACTCTTTTTTTCATATTAAATATTATTAGTCATAGTATCATAAAAAACATGAACATCAACAACAACTATTTAAAGATTAAGATACTGCCTTGAGTCATAAGTTATGTGGACATAGTATAAATATCAATAGGTCCACTTATAAAAGAAGTCATTTAACTTTCACATCACAGTTAGAAAACAGTCTAATGCTGAATACTCAACTAAAAATGCTACCAAAATATTGACTCATAACCAGGAGGAAAGGGACTCCTCTACTATAGTATTTGTACAGGTGTTAACTTTCCCAAAGGTATCAATGAAGTGTGAACTAATCAGATAAATGAACACTTCAATTAAAGTTGGGGTAATATAATCTGCATCTTCATCATCCACCTATGAGAGAGAGTAACTCTTTTTAAAGGTGTGCCTTGTTAGGTGTCTTTGAGTGCTTTGAAAGGAGCCTATAAATACAATGTGTTGTTATTATTATAATTGTTGTTGTTGTTGTTGTTATTATTATCATCTCTGAAAGATTAACTATCGAGTGCTAAGAACTTGTCATACGTACATTATGGTATGTCCTTACTTTGTTTTCAGTCCGCTGCTCTGTTTCTGGCTCCCTGGCAGGAAATCTCTTAAAGTAGACCTATCACGCATATTTCCACATCTATATATTCTGGGGAATGTGCTGTAATATATTAGCACGATTTACAAGTAAATATATATAAATGTATCTATTACTGGTCTTTTATTGCAGCCCCTCAGTTCAGCCTCTGTTTTAGCTCCCGTCTCTTTAAGGCCTTCGCCCGACGAGACCCCGTTAACTTTCTAGAAGCAGCGTCTCGGTCGATTCCCGGCAGCTTCAGGAGGCTATAGGTAAACAAACAGTAATAGCAGGATTTCACTCTTATTTCTCGCTCTTAACTCAAAACAGAAACTTCTCAAACACATCAGTACATGTTCAAACCCGAAGTCCCTTTAAAATATGCAGGCGGGGAACGCAAACAACTTAAGCAAAAAAGGCTACCAGCGGACGGCCATTTGTCGACACGCCTTAACGATCCGATGTCGAGGAGGAAGAAGAAGGAACATTACAAATTGAACTTTTTTTTTTTTTTTTTACATACGTTCACCTCAAGTTTTGGAGCTCTGACCACATTTAACACAGACATCCAACATCACAACAGTATTAAAATGACAGAAAATAGACCCCTTTTTGTCTGTATTTTTAAAAAATGAGGAGCATTATTAGTTTTAACACCAGTACGCATGTTTTAAACAGACCCAATCTTGTAGGAGGGGTGCCTTGATATCACATTTTTACATCTATATTTGCCTGAAAGCTATCCAGGAAACAAGACAGCTAGCCTGTAAAGTGACGTTTGTGTAAAGTGCAGTGCCGGTTTAGAAGCGTTCCCCTTCCCTGTAGCAAGTTTTTTTAAAAATCCCTTTTTAATGACACAAAAAACACAGAGTCTCTGTTGGGAGTTAAAACTGTGAAGGCTGTGAGTTTAAGCACAGAGTGAACTATCATGCTCTGTCAACGCTGGGTCCTCTGGGCCAGTAAGCGTTGATGTTTTTGCTGGCGAGGTGGTTTGATGTTGTTCGTCAGTGTCTGTGCCTCACTCTGCTGCCGGCAGTCAAAATCGAGTCGTAGATGAAAATCATGTTCCGGTCGGAGAGGTTCACCCCCTTATGTGTGTGAGCCTGATGGGCCGCACACGACAGTAGGTTTGAGGGTGTTTGAATACCGGACGGGCGCAGAGCTGTGGGTGGTCCCTGGCTTACATGATGAGGGAACCCGGCGAGGAGCCAGAGCTTAGTGACGCTTTACTCCCACTGCTACCGGTCCACGCTATCATCATCATCATCATCATCAGTGTACATTTGTTGGAGAATATGACAGATGGAGAAAGTGTTTATATTTGGAGAGCTTGTAGGTGCTCAAATGTCAGCAAGTCTCTGGTGAAGCAGGTGAAGATGTGAAGGAAAGGAGCACCTTCGTCATCGTCGCACAGGAACAGTCACAACCGACTGATCACCCAATGTGAAAAAATAAAATTACACACTTAAATTAGTTTTCCTAGAAATTATTGGAAGGAAAGCTATGAAAGTCATATACAAGGGACAGGGACACCATTTTTATTCAATTTCATTTCCATTTACTATTCAACAATATCTATTTGTTAACATTTACTTATGACCTGATTGTCCAAAGTCCTGTAGTTCAGTATAATATTAGTTCATTTTCCATTTTCTCTTTTAATTTTACACTTTTCTTTTCTAGTTTTAAGTCCAGCTCAAATCATCCTTCATACACTAAACATAGTACATCTTTATGTAGCCAGTTTTTGTGCAGGTAATTGATGAAAAGAAAAGTTCACAGCAGTAAGCAACACCATAAAGAAAACTTTTTATTATTTAGCAAATTTATATCATACATAAATATATTTATATTTGACTTTAGAGAAGAAAAGATAAGATATTCCTTTATTAGTCCCACAGTGGGGAAATTTACATAATTGCACATACAGAAGAATAAAGAACAACTAGAAAATTCCAGGGAAATTTTGAGTGCCACGAGGCGCTGCCAGGATGAGTACATGATTGATTTCCAGTGTTCAAAAGTCACCCTGATCATATTCTGGTTTCGAGTATTAAGTACATCTTACTAGTCAGTATCAAGTGTAATGTACTTTATTCTCAACTTAATATTTATTTAAACTTATTAATTAAAGTGTACTTCACTTCACAGACAGGAACATCACTGTTATGAAATTATTCAGTAAATGTTATCATTAAGAGAGTAGATTTTATTATACTTTTTTATTTTAAATTACTTAGTTGTATGAAATTATTACTCATTATAATTATTAACATTTTGTTCATCGTCTATTGATAAATGTTGAATCTTTTTATACACCACAAATCATATAACTATAATACAATACGATACAATAAAACTATTTATTTTGTCCACAGTAAATAATGAATTAATCACTCCATTCAAATGAATTAGCTCGGTTAACTAGCAAAACAGACAGGAATTAGAAAAAGTGATTTCCACTCCTCGTTTGACTGCTCATAGTTCGAAAAGTTTACATGTTATGTAAAAACAGTTTGGGGTTTTGGAGAGAGCACATTTCTACGTGCAGGTATGAGAGAGCTAGGTGATTTTGAAAAAAAGGTTGGGTTTTAAAAAAACATTCCCATTCATTTCCAGTGGAGAATTATTCCCGTTTTTTTTTGGTTAACACCAAAAGTCATAGCACCTCTTTACCGATCGAGCCGCACATTTTGATGTTGTCGGGGTTTTGTCAAAGCTGCGGGACTTGGTCAAGTAAAGCAGCATGTTGCTTCTGCTCCTGTTCAAGCGTGTTTCTCTGTGTTTGGTGTCGAGCCAGATGCTTCCAGATGTTTGTTACATTTCCGCAGTACTTGACTTGACTTGACAGGTTGTACAAACAGCTTCAGTCACATGGTCGTGCTTCATGTTTGTTTGTTGTTTATGTCTTTGAACAAATGAAGTGAATTTGTTATTTCAGCTTTGCCAAGTATTAAAGTGTTTAATAAATGTCTCTAAACATATAAACAGTTGTATACCTTAAATAAACTGACGTAGAATAACAACAACATGATTTTAGGGCCATCAGTGAGGCATAAAAACATCAGAGAAATAATAAGGAAAGGAACTGAGTCATGTTTTCCCTTCATTACTAATCATAATAATCTCCCTGTCTGAGTATCAGTGGTTTCTGACATGTTTGAAGTCTGAGTTTGTGTTCCTGGCCTAGTTTCTTCCCTGTAGGCATTTTTGGATATGAAAGTAACCAACAGATTAAACCACTTTAATCCTCAAGGTTTTTATTCCCTTGACAGAGTTTCATGTCAGAGGAACATGTCTGTCGCTACTTTCAACACCTCCCGCCTGGAGGAAGAGAAGACTGTGGAGTTAAAGGGGGAATTTAATCTCTGATACATTTGTGGTCAGATAATTTCAGCTGCTGGCCCAAATAAAGACATTTACCCGTCATTCTGAAAGTCTCAGCTAGGATGTGAATGTAGATTTCATATAAATATTCACAGAGAAGACACTCGAGAGATTTATCATCATCATTCAGTGTGTGTCATACACCTCCGAGACATATTCTGACTCTAACTATAAGAAAGTCCATTAAGTAGAGTGGAGCTGCAATGTTAGATGATTTTTTTCACTTATTTTTTATTGATTTTAAGATTAATACACAGAAACAAGGTATAAATTTTTCCATCACAAACATCTAAACACCAAAGAAAAAATAAAAATAAAAACCATAACCAAGAATAAACTAGAAAAAAATAAAAATAAATAATAAAATAAAATAAATAAAAATAATAATAATAAAAAATAAGTAAATAAATAAATAAATAAATCTTTTTTAAAAAGGAAAAAGTGGATGAACAACAAAAACAAACTAACACAAAAATACCCACACAATGTCAAACAGACAGAAAGCAAATTCAAAATATAAGTATTGTGACTAAATCATGACCAATGTTGGATGATTAATCGATTACTCAGTCAGACAGAAAATTAATCGTCAACTATTTTGACCAGTAATGATGTCCGCTAGGTGTAAGCCTGGAGGGGATCATGCAATGCACTTGGTTGTCCCCAGGAAATGTGGCACACCGCTGGACCCATCAACCTCATATTTTTGTGCACATTTATGATTGTAGTGGATGCAGTGATTTCACAATGTTTCTTTTCAGCAGTCCATTTTGCTATATGTGTTACAAAGTAGCAAAAGGCATTTCCGGAAATCAGCTAGACTAAAAAAAGGCCAAATTTTGGTTGTTGTTGAGGCTCAAAGCGGGGCGTCTGCTGATTAATTCCATACCTGATTGACTAAAGTTAGGCAGAATATGAGATGAGTATCTTGATGTGTTATCTTTGCCTCCATCTTGGCTAGAAGAGAGACAGAAGGGACAATTGAGATTCAAGTCTTTGTTTTATTTTGTCTGGTGTGTTACAACAAAATGTTCTAAATAAATAAAAACATGTCCTAAATAACTGTGAGGATTTGAGATTTTACATTTTTTATTATGCATTTCTGCTCATTTCTGACATTTTTATTCAAAACAATAAATCCAGAAAATAATTTTCAGGTTAAAGTAATCGTTGGTTGCATCCCTAAAGAAAAGTCTTAATTCAAAGCTCACATGGTGTAACTTGAAAGCAGTTGATGGCATGTTCTCATTTGGCTTCAACATACTGCATGAATGTGTGTTTCCGTCAGCAGGACTGTTTCATTGAGGCTTGGCAAATGTCATGCATGAAGAGGAGGACTGCAAAAAGCATTGCCTGGCTACATAAAGGTTCTTTTTATGTAAAATGTTAGATAATCTAACGCAGCAGCCCCTGGTCCAAGTAGTGTGGAACACAAGAGCAGCCTTTCACTGCTGTCAAACTCATGACTGTCCACTGATGGGATGCATATGTCACACAGATCCATTTGAAATGCTTTTAACGTTGGATCGAAACGGCAAATTGTGTAAATGCCACATCATTTCTTTGTATATCTTAATCTGTGAAGTTGTCATTATCATTTATTTCTCTTATTGTCAACAAATCCCATGAAAATTCAACAATTTGTTAGCGTCTCTCATTATTTTCCAACTTTCCCTGCCTGTGGTACTCGGCTCCAAGCCCAGTCGTTCCTGTAAATCTTCCAAAAACAGGGTCACAATTACGTAGTGTCATTTTTTATAAAGGTTATGTGAATTCCTACAACCGCTGGGTACTGCAGCAAATGTTACTCAAATAGTTTTAAGTGCATTAGTTTTAGGGACTATTTTCAGCCACGGGTTAATCCTCATTTGACTCTCTGGGAACTCTAACGGCAGCAGGACGGCGTATGTTTGATCGATTTCAAAATAAAGTACAGTGGCTGCATTCAGGGTAATGAAGGAACGTGTCACCCGGTGTAACTGTGAGGTACACAGACATGTTTTTAGTAGTTTTTTAGACGATAATGCAGCAGAGAGAAATAACTCATTGTTGATTTTTGGTCTTTCTCTCATGGGATTGTTTGACAAAAAGAAAGATATTGAATATTGCCAACCATATCTTATAAATAGTAGCATGCCCAGTACAATGAAATACCAACAGTATCTCTCTGCACTGATACTCACAGATCCTACACAATCCAATCTTCAATGAGTAACACTGAATTTTTACCACACTGGCAGGTTCATTCTGGTGTGTTTACTGTGAGACTATAATCCATATCTGAGCAGTATGGATTTGCATGATCTCCAGATGAAGAGAAAACTACAATACACACACACACACACACACACAGAGTTACTGTATCCTGGTACCACGGCTGCACCATCTGGCTTGAATTGAGCAAACCCACCTGACAGAGACACAGTCCTGTCCTGAGTCTGTGTCCGGCTTGCTCTCACAGCCAAGCTCCGACAACACAGCTGTCAGGATGGGTTTGCACAAACTGAGAAGTGATGCGCTACCCATCCAGAACCAGGCTTTTAATTCTATTTTTGCTTTTATTTGTTGTGTAGCTTTATGCCAATATATAGAGGCTACTAAATTCAGAGATGGGGCCAGAGGAAAATTGGCGAGTGCAGATGAAGGTAACCCTCCCACCACACACTCTCCTCCCCCCTCTTAACCTGTGCTCCTCTGCTTCAACCCTTCAATCTTTAACCTACCGCACTATTTTTTTGTTAATTTCTCAGCAGCCCTCTTTTTTTGTTACTCCAAATTTTTCAGGTTATTTTCTGCACAAGGTTTGGGGACGTGCCCTTTCTGTTTTTGCGCACTCTTGATTTATCTCCTCCCGGTTTCTCCCGTCCTCCATCTCCCTTCCATCCTTCAGCAGCAGCTTAACAATGAGCTGATGTTTGACAATCGCTGCTTCTGTTCCTCTGACGCACACACACAAATCCAGTGCTGCCTTCACTGGTATTGCTTGGTCAATGTTTACTCTCCCCCCTACACTCTGAATGACTTTTTCAGTACTGCCTTGGTGTGTGCATCACTTCTGCTTCACTCTGGGTTCAAATCAACTCAGTTTGTGCTTCCTCTGATTGATTATTTTGTGTGTTTCTTTGTATTGTCATTAAAGCTGTCAGAAAGCATCATGATCTTTTAAAGTTGTCTTTTTTTTTTTTTTAAATGATCTTTGATTCCTTGCATAATTTAGGAGATTATTTTGTTTATTTTCTAGCCTGGGATGCAGATGGCAGCTTTATATGATGCAATACAGTCTTCCTCTCAAGACAAATATGCTGACCCGCTCTCCCATCTGGAGTTGTGCCTGGCACTTAAAACCTGCTTCTGATCAAGCTGACTTCTGTACTCCTCTACGCTCAGCTGGAGTATTGTGCTGACTGTTTGTCTTCTGTTCTTGCTCTCCTTCTTCCTCTCCTCTCTTCTCTCTTTTTAAATCACTTTTAGGTGAGAATTTTGAGCAGAGTCCACTGCGGAGAACCTTTAAATCCAAAGTTCTTGCACATTATCCAGACAATGTGGAGTGGAATCCATTTGACCAGGATGCAGTGGGCATGGTATGATCTCTACTTAGCTAAAAGTTTTATTGTATCCCTTAAATGTAATACAAGGGCCGGGTGTATAGTTGAAAGAGTATTGTTCCTACATAAACATGTAACATGTTAGGGCAAATGTATGCATAGCAGAGCTGTAACAATGAATCCATTAGCTGCCAAATATTTAATAAATCTACCAACTATTTTGATAATTGATTCATTGTTTTGAGGCATGTTTAAGAAGGTTTAAATATTGTTCTGTTTATTTAGTCCTTTACTATTGTATCTCTTGTGGACTGTTAGTCAGGACTAAACAAGACATTTGAGGATGTTAATTTGGGCTGTGGAAAGTGTTATAGATCAAACAGCTAATCGATTAATATGGAAAACAATTGACAGATTGATGAAATAATTGTTAGTTGCAGACCTAATGCAGAGTTATATACATAATTCAATATATAGCACTGTGTTCTATTACTGCCAATATTAATATTAATGTAAAAGACAAATATTATTTACTAATTTCTTCCACAGCTCTGCATGCCAAAGGGTCTGTCCTTCAGGACGCAGGTTGACTCTCGGGAGCCTCAGTTCCACTCTTACATCATCACCAGAGAGGACGGCTCTCGGACCTATGGCTTCGCCCTCACCTTCTTCGAGGAGGTGACCAGTAAGCAGATCTGCAGTGCCATGCAGACTCTTTACCACATGCACAATGCAGAGCAGTACGACATCTTGCACACTCCCACCTCCCCACATGGACACGAGGAGCTGCGACACCAACACTCCCAGCCCCGGCCCGTTCTCCACGCTGCGCCCGCCATCTCCCGCCTGCAGCGTTTCAACTCCTACGACATTAGCCGTGACACGCTGTACGTGTCCAAGTGCATCTGTCTGATAACACCCATGGCCTTTGCCCAGGCCTGCAGGAAGGTGCTGCAGCAGCTTCACCAGGCTGTCACATCCCCCCAGCCCCCACCCCTTCCCCTGGAGAGCTACATCTACAACATCCTCTATGAGGTGCCCCTGCCTCCCTCCGGGCGCTCCCTCAAATTCTCAGGCGTCTATGGGCCCGTGGTGTGCCAGAGGCCGAGCACATCAGAGCTGCCACTCTTTGACTTTGCCATCAGTGAGATGTTTAATCTGCTGGGGGTGGAGAACGTCCTCCAGCTGTTCACCTGTGCCCTCCTCGAGATGCAGATACTGCTCTACTCACAGCGTAAGTAACTGCCCCACCACAATTACACTCAAAGTTGTCAGGCAACTTCAAGTATCCCAAGTTAATTGTCATGTTGCATGTTACAGCCTGTCTTTAAAAACCAGATAGATGAGTTGAAGGCTTACGTTGAAATCCTATTTAGCATTGGACACAATTAATCAGCGTCAAGTTTTCTAAAGAGCTGGAAGAAGAAAACAGGAAATCATGCATTATCTGTAACAGTTGTTTTCTAGCACATATAGTAGTGAGACCCTTAGCAGAGGTGGTCTCTAGGGAACCAACTGTTGCAGCTGGAGCTGGGAAACCACATCTGGACATGTAATTAGATATTATATCGGATCTTATTAGTTATTATATACTGATACAGCTTAAAGGCTTTTGAATTTTAAGTCACTTTTTCTATAAAAGTCTTATTTTACAGATATTTATGCTTTTGTCTACTACCTAGATTTTTAGTATTTGTGATTTTCTGAGTATCTTTCAGTAAAATATTTATTGTGAGTCCAGGAAAGGTTTTTTGACCTAATGGTTGTCTTTTAAATTCTTGGGTGATACTAAAATACTTAAGCTTGTTTGTTAATTCACCAGGCTTTAACAGAAAACACCATCACTCAGTGTAGTCAGTGGCAAAAACAAAATCTCTGAGCTCTTTGTGCTTGTCAAGACAAATTAGACCATCACATCTTGGCAACGTCCGCCTCCCCTACAATCCTACAGAAGATTAGCACAAGAAGAAGAAGAAGGAGGAATGTTGTGGCTTCAGCTCCATAATACAACTTGATGGCCGGCTTCTGAGATTTTTTAGATTTAAAATGCCCGGATGGTCCTTGTTAAGCAGAGTCTGGAGCCTGAGGGTAGGACACATGTTTGATATTCATGGCGGAACTATTATCCAGGAGATTACGTAACTTGTTGAGTGTTTCCATTAAAGTGATGCAGTGTGAGTACCAGCTTGTGTAAATGTTGGTCCCCTCACCCATCACAGGCGGCTCCCACTGCCACGACTCACATGTAGACGTGGGCATGACTGAGTTATTATGTCGATTCTGCTTGTGTGCACATTTTAGGATGCCGAGCAGAAAGTGTTTTTTATTGGTGGTGATAAGTCTGTATTTGTCTTCCCTTTGCTTCTTCAGCTTCTTCATTACAGCAAACACACAGCAAGATTTCAGAGGAGCAGTTGATTTAAAAAAAAACAACCTTTTAGTGGAGCTGAGATACAGAGAACCTGTTAGTATTTATTCAGTGTAAATTATTATTACACTAAATAAATCATGACAAGATTCAGTTAATCCACACGATCATTTGCAAGGCAGAACAGGTTTTAAGAAGAGGTGGCGTTGTTCATCGTTAAGAGTGTGTGTGGGTGTTTTGTGTGTTTAGAGAAACAAGGAAATGATTTAAGGATGGTTGGTCTCCTGTGATGTTTGGATCCTTTACAATATATAGTGGAGAGGTAAGGTGAGGTGATGATTATTATACTTGAAAAACAACAAATTCAAGTCCTCTGGTATTAAATGCATTTCTCCTATATTTAGATGTTTTGGCTCCCAGGTAACCCTAACCCTAACCCTTCTTCTAGATCAATAATAATATGAAGAATAAAGGGGAAAAACATTGGCTGTACTTGACGCTGTAGTGTACGCTGTATTTGATTGTCAACTCAATGGTGTATTCAAAGAACGATCTCTCATGATATATAAACGAGGTAAAACTAGAGGGGCCACCTGGTACACTCATATTTACCTCAATCACTCAACCAACAGCCTGAGCTACTTCAGCATCTATCCCAGAGGGCACACCACTACTGTGTTGTCATCAGTGTAATTATACTGACTGTGTTAACATCCTCACACTGATAAAGAGATCCCTATAAAATTAGCTATTTAATGTGACACCAAGTCAGTCATTTATCTGATCTCTTACCTCTCCGGTAAGTCATAGGCTAGAAAGATGAGCAGAGGGCTCAACACTAGAAGCACTACTAGATGCAAAAACATGAATTATTCCTGCTTAATTTCATCATCCTATGTCCTCTTTATGATCTATTGACATTGAGAAGGTGTCACTCCACCAAGATGAGGTATATTCAAGAGTTAACACTGTTGAATCCACCATCTGAGATCCCTGTCACCTCCTGGGTTGAATATAGATGAAGACTTGAAGCTTTTCCTCTCATATACCTCCACTTATTGGATATTTAGATCATGTTCATGTGGCCCTGAGGTTGGACTTTTTCTGTATATCTATTTAAAATCAATTTGAAATCTAATTAATTCAAAATAAACATATTTTAATACACTAAAATGTAAAATTTAATTCTGTATTTTATTGTCACTTTGTTTGAAATTATTTGATAGGGTTGCTGTTTTGTGAGAGTTTTGATTGGCTGAAGACCTTTTGTTTGTATATGGGACATGATTGTCTCAGACGTGCGGCCTACACATCACACTGTGCCCGTCTATTATTGTTGAAGCTGAAGAAGGCCTGAGGGAAATTCACACTGAGTGTGCGACACTTTTTTTCTTCTGCTCTCTGGATCCATTACATCGGCAGGAGAAGGCAAATGGTTTACAAAACGGACGGGGCTGAGGGGAGAAGCTCTTAAGGGGGGAAAGCTGTGGTGTTGCTAGGCGACCTGGAGACAGGGAGGATAGCAGTGATGCAGGATGATTATTATTGGTTGGAAGTGACATCATGCCCACCCCCCACCCCCATGGGACTCATCACTGCAGAACGTGTGAAGGGTGCTGTGTAGAGTTGAGCTCTGGCAATCTTCCACAGAGGAGAAACGAGGGATTGCGAGAAACAAATGCCACACACTTAAACACACACACACACACACACACACACACACACACACACACACACTCTTAAACACACAAACACACACACACACTGAGGAGAGAAGGATGCTCTGCAAATAAGGAGATGACTGTGTGTTGTGTGCTAAAAATAGAGCTGGAATTCATAACTCTGATTGTAAAAATGCTGGCCAGCATCTCTCCTATACAGCCATTAAAGAAATGTTAAAATACTGGCTGCTGTTTCTCTCTACCATCACAGAAGGGAAGCTCGTCACGCATCAATCACGTGTCCATCATTGTGACATGCCGCAATTAAAGTCATTATCAGCATTATTTCATTGGCAGCTTCTGCTTTTATGTGGTTTGTGCAGTAGAAAATGGCAGGGAGGAAAGAGGGAGAGAGGGATTGGGTTGTGTAGGAGAGATCTGAGCTGTGTGAGCCACCAAAATAGCTTCAGAAATTAAGTTTAAAAGCTCGGATTTGAAGCTGGATGTTTGACAGCACAGTGGGTTTGGCTGTGGTCTTTCTTTATAATTAAGCTTTAATTACAGCAATGCAAAACCACTTACATTATAGTGTTTTCAGCATTGTAAATGACTTTATCATCCTGTGTTCTCCTTGCATTGCAATAGCGTTAACATCCTGCCCACCTTTCTTCATTTATCGGATTAAGTGATTTTAATGTCTGCGCACTTCAGTCTTCATTAACTTTCTTCTCTCCCTTCAACCTCTCAAACACAATATCTCCAGTTTAACTTTACTCTGAGGGCTGCTTATTATATTATTGTCTTTCCTCCTTAAACAGCAATATCAATTAGCTGATCTATCTTCAACCACTAGTAACTGTAAGAACTGCATCTACAACATTTGCTCTGACAAACAGTATCAGAGTCTGTAAGTCATTTCTTTTAGTGCCAAGTGACAGGCTGTTGAAATGAACGCTGTCTTTTGTCAAACTGTTAGGTCAGTTTAGTGGTGAGATGGAGGATCAGTAGCAGTTTCATTTCTGTATATCCAGTGTAAATTTAGCTTGGTGTTGTGCATATGTTTGCACTATGTAAATTGAAGAGTGCAAGCCTAAGTAAGCCTGAGCTGCTAGTTTTCAGTGTAAACAAGCAAAATAAAATCACATTTTCTGATTTTATAGTTGTTGTTTACAAGAATCTCAGTATTTAGAGGTTCATTTTGCTGTGCTCTTGTATAAAAGTAAGAGGATCAGAAGTGGAAGTGGTTTCCTCCTCTTGTGGCCTCATTTCAGAGCAGACGGAGGATGTTAGTATTCTTGTCCCCATCCTGGGAGAGGACGCCTGGCAAGAGGAGGGAAACGAGGGGGGTTAGAGTCTCTTCTCATGGAGACCAGCACATGACCAAATGAAGGAACGGCATTTATTTTGCCACCATAACAGGAGAGGCAGAACTGCTGCTGAATGTACTGTAGGTGTCAACATGATAGGAATGCAGATGAGGAGGACCGGACGCATATTTGCATGTATACCCGTCGACTCAAGTGGGAAACCATGAACATGTTGCCATGTGAAGTCATGACAAAGGAATTTAGTGTTAGCTGGAGGGCCAGCTGACTTTAGCTCCGTCATAGTTGAGAGACTCTGAGATTTTCCCAACCTCATAAAGGTCCTTTCAAGTCAAGGACGTGGAGAATAGCCCACAAAGTGTAAATACCATCAGTAAACATGCGCAAGTTGAATGCTATCAGGGATTATAGTGTGATTACAGTGCTGGAAGTATTCAGACCTTTACTAAAAACATCCTGCCAAATATTCTCCAGTGTTCAGTGGATAGTGGAGCACCGAGGACTGCAAATGATGAACCAGTTGTGCTGTCCAAATTCAGACATATTGTTTACACATTTCTGGCTGCGTGTGGAAGAGTCTTTGGAAAGTTGCAGACTTTGTGTGCTTGTTATTAGATATTTGCTTGACAGATGTGGACTTGAGAGGATCTACTCCCCAAATTTTTGCATTTCATCAGCTAATTCCTGTAAGATTGGTCATCGATCTAGTTCCACCCCCACATTTACAGAACAGAGAGTTAAGGTGTTTTCTTTTGTTAGTACTTTCATTCATATTGTACATCAGTGATTTTGTCACATCCAACAAAGTGGTACATCAGAAATTCCCAGATGAATGTTCTGACCTTTTGTGTGTTCCTGTTGTTCACCTTGTTGAACAGATGTGCTTTCTAACAAAGCTAATGCTAATGTTTAGCAGGATTGGCTATCATGCCATATAAGAAAGTTGCTACATCTGTGTTACATTAATATAAAAGACAGCTTGCACAACTCTTCTTTTCTAAGAGGAATAAACCAAACATTTCAATGGAGTGAAGCTAACTTGATGATTATGATGAGCAAGTACATCTGCAGATTTTTCCCTTTCTGGTTTCAGATATAAAATAATTCTATTTACCCTTTAAAGTTCAGTTTAAAAAACACTAAAAATCCCCAACTGTTGTCATTTAGCAGGTCCTTGCATATGATACATTTTGTGGTTGTGCTGAGGAAACCACCACTCAGGAAAAAAACATGATTACTTCGAATTCATTACATTAGCTGTGATTACAATTCACATTACATCACCTTTAAAATAATAATGAAGCTAGGAAATTAACCCTGAAATGTGCACTGTATGCTCCTCTGGTACTGTACAGTATATTTGTTATATGGTTACAGTCCCTGTTTTCTTTGTGTGTGTGTGAAACAGATTACCAGAGGCTGATGACGGTGGCAGAGAGCATCACCGCCTTAATGTTCCCCTACCAGTGGCAACACGTGTACGTCCCCATTCTGCCCGCCTCCCTCCTCCACTTCCTGGACGCACCTGTGCCGTATCTCATGGGCCTCCACTCCAATGGACAGGATGACCGCACCAAGCTAGAACTGCCACAGGAGGTACACACACACTGATTTTGTTATATTTCAATATTTTATTTATTGCAAAGGAATGACGGAACAATTGAAATGGTTGTGAACTGCTGCTAAATTCATGTGTGAAAGTGGTCGAAAGAGGTGTGAGCAGTACTGTAGATCTACCTTCATTCATTTGTCCCACATGTAAAACAAAGAATACCTTTTTCTTTGAACGGTTCTTCTTGTTTTTTACTGTTGATTAGATTACTTAGCTTGTTTTTGTCTGTGCAAAAAGATGTTCAGGATTTTAGTGGATCGATCACTCCTTAAATGGAACTACTTTTGTTTTGTCATCATGCACACATGTTGTTGTTTGCTGTAACATGTCAGTGGTTTTACAATAGTTTCAGAGCAAGCAGTTTTATTATTGCTGTTCTGCATAGGTAAGCCCTTTGTTGTATTGCAGGCACGATTCATGGAGGACAGAGGACAGTTTCACTCTCTGCATTCCTCTTTTGTCAGCGGTTTTTAAGCCCCCTTTTGAAGCTTGCAGTGACTTGACCTTCTGTCTTTTAATGTAAAACATGCACCATGCTCTCGTCACTGTGCATTGCTTGGCCTTAGCTTTCAGGAATGTAGTAATAATGTAGTAATAATTCTTCACTTTGAGCAGTTTGTCACTAAAAGAGACGACAGTGTTATTTAGTATCTTCAGTGAACAGAGCAGAGGCATGGCCAGAGGGGGTTTACAGGAACATAAATGAAATACTTGTGTCTTATTGACTGACACATCTCTGTGAATTCTTGGGGTTACAATACCAACCACTAGCTCACACTTAGTCAGTGTGAGGGGAAAAATTTACCTACGAAGGTAAAAGAGAAACCGAGGCAGTGACACAAACATCCTGTTGTGCTGAGTCAGGAAAACAAAATGTATAATGTCTGTATGAGTTCTTACATGATATGATAAGTGTAAGTTATATACAGCTAACTTCCTTAGCATTGCATTACCCAGCTAAACAGCAATGATTGCCTACTTCTGCCTATCCTTGGCTAGCAACACCAAACTAGCCTCACTAAAATGACTGTTTGGGTGTGACAAAACACAGAACATAACAGCCATTGTATTATGTGTTGATGATTTTGTGTCACATACAGTAGGTATCTGAGGTCTCATTTGAATGGAGACACATTTATGTATGTTGTCATACATGTATTTGTCACAGAGGTGGAGAATTGACCATTATTCTTTGTGTTGACTGATATGATTATATGACAGCATAGAGGAGGAAGAGAGAACAGGAGAAACAGGAAGAAAGGAGATAGATGAGGGGGTAAAATAGACAACAGAGTACTGCAGATTCAGCGCCAAGACGAGTAAAACATCACTGCTTTCCATTCAGCATGTTCGGCCTGCAAAAAAAGGTCACTCTAGCCAAATTGGTTTGATACATTTGAGTAGCTGGAGTACTTTTTGACTGCCAATGCAGCTCTCGGCTTCGTGTGCAGATTATATGGCAAACCAAAACAGGCAGGGGATCAGAAGGATGCACTCACCACCACAGGTTACACAAACTGGAAGAGAGCACGAGATTCTTTTAGGGAGCACGAAAAATCCAACATGCACAAGGCTCAGTGATATTTTGGATGAGCTTTAAAGAAACACAGGTCCACGGGGACATCTCAGAGCAGCTAAAAGCTGCAAACATCAATGAGACTGTGGATCGTAGGGAACATCTGAGACGTATAGCAGCAGTGACAGCCTTTCTTGGGAAAGCAGGGGATTGCTTTTTGAGGTCACAATGAAGCCCCAAACAGTGACAATAGAGGGAACTTTATTTAGTGCGTGAAGCTTCATTAGAAGTTTTATTCTTTCCTGCAAACATACAAGTCTCTCAATATCATCCCAAAATGAGATGATTCAAAGCACCTCAGATGTTATAATTTCAAAGATCCTCTCTCAGATGAAAGAAGCAAAAACTTGTGGATGAAGCAAGGGATCATGGTTCAGAGCAGCTCGGATTGTGTGTGTGTGATATGTTAGTTACTTTCACTTCCTTATCAGCACTGTTTATTATGTTCAGTGAACAGTTAATTTCTTTTTTTTCTTTTCTTTATTTGTAATTGCAAATAATTTCAGTCACCGTTTCATTTAATCTTAGCTTCATGTCTGTCACCTTTCTTATATCGCAGCTTAGACCTGAGTTGCGTCATGAAGTAGGCAAAATTTAACTATATTATTATTTTTTTTTTTCTAGGTGAGGTGGGGATTGTTTGTATAATGTAGGCCCATTGGCAATGAATTTATAACCAAATTATAAAAGAGTCATTTTGAGTAGTTTTCATCTCTCATTCATGAAATAGCTATTGTATTATAGGTTTTGAGGATTCTACATCATGTAGGTGTAGTTATAATGGTTACAAGTGTCTGATATAAAGCTCATTTTTGTTTGAGACATTTGCGTGGCTGGAATATTTATGTGCAGATTATATGTAAATCAAATCCAAACCTTTCCTTTCTTCCTTCTCCAATTTTTTACATTTTTAAGCAATATGTAACCCTCACATGCAAGACAAATATGCTTGGAAACTGTTTATTTAAAATGTTTTTGATGGAGAAGAATTTTGGGCTCAGACAGTGATGGTTAATAATCAGGCCAACGCCCCTGGGTCTTTCAACATCTGCAAGTGCTCTCAGCATTGTGTACCAGTTTCAGTTTTCAGTTTTTAATCAAACTTTCGACACGGACATGTATAAATAATTGTAACTTGTGCTGACAAACTGTCAGAGGAGATAAAAAAAAAATTAAAATTTCACAGTGTGTGACTCTCCCAGCTCGTCTCATTAACTTCAGTATTTTTTGTATTTTGTGCTGTTTTCCTCCAGGCTAATTTGTGTTTTGTGGACATTGATAACCACTTCATCGAACTGCCAGAGGAGTTGCCACAGTTTCCCAACAAACTAGAGTTCATCCAGGAGATCTCAGAGGTGCTCATGTCCTTCGGCATGTCTCCAGAGGGAAATATTCACTCTAGTGACAGCCATGCCAAGTACCGGGTCTTCAGAAATGTGGATATGGTCTCTGACAAGCGTAATGGCAACCTGGCGTCGCCCCTCAACTCCTACTTGCTGAGGGAGAATGAAACCATCGCCAGACTGCAGGCTCTGGTCAAGAGGACAGGAGTCAGTCTGGAGAAGGTGGGAAATGATCAAATCTCTCATAAAACAAAGCTAAGATGCACAACTGATTGAGTATTACATTTTGGGGGTTGTCTTCTCCAGTAAGTGATCATAAAATATTGGTTGTTGAAGCAGACACTGATCCATTTTTTTCAGCATATTATCAAGACTATTCATTATAAAATCATTAACTATTAATCATAAAACTTTTTCTGGACAAATTTTGGATGTTTAGAATCAGGATTTCCATGTTTATCATAACCATGTAGACTTAAATGCAGACCTACAGTTGTATGTATAAAAAGACATTTGTGCCAGCAGCAAATATATTTGAATAATCTGACATAGAGCAGGTGGGTAATAGTAGTGTTGGAAATACTCAAAGCTTGCTTCAACTCATGTAGCCTTTTAAAAAGCTGCTGGTTGACATCTTGTGGCTTGGATGGCAAAATCCTTTCACAGACATAAATGAAGTTGGCATCTGTACAGTCTAATTTCCTTGTCGGCCCTAGTGTTTTACGGACAGTAGGGTAGTATGACAAAATACTCTCAGTTGATAAATGGATGAATTAGCTGCTAACTAGAGAAAGTCTTTGTGTGGCCTAATCCGCTTATACAATGGTGACTGACATTAGCTTTCCATGAAGGGATTATCTCATATGTATACATGTCCAGCTATGAGGTCGGGCCCTACAGATACTTACTGCTGTACTGGATTTATATGGATATGAGGCTCTCTGGTCATATGATCATGTGATTGGATTGTCCCTTTGTTTTCTTATTAATATGTACATACAGTAGTGGGTTTGCTCTGTGTTATTTTAACCTCCTAAATGTTGGCATCTGTACAGCTGACCCACTGACATGCTAAAAATAGAAGCTGTGTTTCAATTTGTTTTCAGTTATAAATCAAAAATGTACTTCCTTGACTTCCTTTCCCATAACCTTGCAGCCTCATTAGCACCCTGCGATAACAGTCAGTTAAGATTATGATAAATATACACTGATCTGCTCCCTGTCTTTATTAACAGTTTTCCTCATTTTTGTTCCTTTTGTTTTTTCCGTGTTTTTCATGCTCGTGAACATCAGCTGGAGACGAGAGAAGATGCCAGCAGCAATAAGGATGCTCGTGTTCAGTGTGACGAGGAGGAGCTGAAGATGCACCAGGTTAACATCCAGCTGCGTGAGGTCTTTGCCAACCGGTTCACCCAGATGTTCGCAGACTACGAGGTGTTTGTCATCCAGCCGAGCCACGACAAGGAGTCTTGGTTCACCAACCGAGACCAGATGCAGAACTTTGATAAGGTGAAGCCCTATAGATAGATTTTTATAGTGAAGCTAATTGTTTTCTGAGACATATAAGATTAAATTACACCCCCCTTTAAATGTGTTTGTGTGCAGGCCTCCTTCCTGTCTGACCAGCCTGAACCCTACCTGCCCTTCCTGTCCCGTTTCCTGGAGACTCAGATGTTTGCGTCCTTCATCGACAGTAAGATCCTCTGTCACGATGACGAGGAGAAGGAGCACACGCTGAGGGTGTTTGACTCCCGTGTGGATAAGATCCGCATGCTGAACGTCCGCACGCCCACTCTGCGCACATCTATGTACCAGAAATGCACAAACATCGAAGAAGCGGGTAAGAAAACACGCCAACCTTGAAAATCCTTAAAACCTTTGTGGATTTCAGAAAAAGACTAAAAAACTTTAGAAAGAGTTTTTGAAGCACCCAATGTTGTACTCATATGTGTCATTTTGCCTCAGTTCTCTAGGCATCACTAAATCTTGTCACCTGTCATCCTGAGGGGAAACTCTGATCGATGTATACTGATAAAGCCACAGGCTTAAGTTTGAAAATCAAGATCTTGACTTGAGACAGATAAAACTTTGACCTCTGTTATGTTAAATCTTGACCATGTCTAAAGGCAAAAGCTTACAATTTCAGGTTTTGTGGATTATAAATTAAGAAGACCTTAAAACTCCTTTTCTCTGACATCCAAATAACTAAGAGCATAAATTAGCTTCAAAATGTGAACCTTTGTCAAACTTGGTGTTTGCTGTGTCAAATTAGCTCTGACTGGTAATCGCTGTCTTATTTACAGACAACCTGCTTAAAAAGCGATATGAAAAAACTGATTTTGTTGCTCCTGGACCTCATGCCATTCATCTCGAGAACGACAAGACTCGTAATATTTGCTCTCGATATCTTAAACATTGCTGGGTGGCAGCTCTCTGAATGTGTGTGCAGTGCATAATTTGTGGTTCACTCACAGAGGATAGATGGACATTCTCTGAAGTAATAATAACACTCCTCTTTAAGTCAGAGTACACAATAATAATGTTGAACAAAGAAAACCTTATAGATTAGAGATAGTATGAATGTGTTTCTAATGAATTACTATAAATTCCTGATTCCTCTGTGAGACCCTCTGTGCATTGCATACATGTGAGTTTTTAGAAAGCTGGGTGAACTTGATCTTTTTTACAGATGAAAACACTTTCACTGATCTTATTAGTGGTGGTCTGATCAGAGCATGTGGGTGAACGTGGAAATGAAATCCTGTTATCAGTGAATCGCAGCTTCAGGTAGTGTAGGTAACGTTTTCTCTCAGTCATTGTTCTGCTGAACTTTCTCTGCTTTGTGTGCCTTATGTAGACTACTTGATGCAATCTATTAAAAATCTATTGTATTTCTCTATGTATTTGTGGGTGCTTTTGTTAATGTGTGTGTGGGTTATTAAGCAGTTATCAGAGAGTCACTGTCTGAAGCTGATCCATGATTCATGGATGACTGAACTGGTTGAATCAAAGAAAAAATTACTTTTATGCTGGGTCTTTATTCTGTCACTTCTTTTGCTTGTGTGGGAGTTTGGGATGGAATGATTTGTTCAGTTTGAACTTTCTGTCTTTCTTCAGTTCAAATAGTTCACAAAATCAAATCACTATTCGGGCAAATTAAGACGATGAAACTCATGGATGCGTCCTGTGATATATCCAACTCTTGCGTCCCTCCCACATCTTCTTACAGAGAAGGCCATTGAGATGAGAGTGGTAAAGATCGACCACACTGCCCTGCACCCCCACCTGTTGGACATGAAGATCGGTCAGGGACGCTATGAGCAGGGCTTCTTCCCCCGCCTTCAGTCCGACGTGCTCTCCACTGGGCCAACCAGCAACAAGTGAGTATTTCACACTGCCTTTAACCTTTGTCTGTACTTGACTTGAGTCTGACTGCTGTTTTACAATGTTCATTGACACAGTTTTGTAATGTGTGTTGTCTTGTGTTACAGATGGACCAAGAGGAGCGCTCCTGCCCAGTGGAGGAGGAGGGATCGACAGAAGCAGCACGCTGAGCACCTTTATTTAGACAATGACCAGAGAGAGGTGAGAAGTCCCTGCTGTCTCAGCTCATATGCACACATATCGACTGCCTCAGCTTTGTTATCTTTGTTCACTTTTGCATGACCGTTTTCTCTCTTTGCTTTATTTTGACTTTGCTTTTATCATCTTGTTCACCCCCTGTTCACACGTTTGGTCACTTTCTTTCTTTCTCTCTCTTTGCCTGCCTGCCTCGTACTCACGCTCACACACTCTCAGCATGTAGAGTGTTTGTTTCCGGAGCTGCAGCTCCTGCTGTTTCTTGACTACTACTGGCTCTCGCAGTCCTACAAGCCCTGTCTAAAGTCGGTGACTGTGGATGTGGTATGTGTTAGTGTTCTGTGAGGTGTTAAGTTTTCACACTGGGATCACATGACGCGTCCACTCATGTGGTTTCTCTCTTTTAGCTCTTCACCTCCCTCTGCTCCCTCAAACACCAGCTGAGCTTTACCTAATTACCTAGAGAGAGTTGGTACTCATGAACATGAATTGAGTAGTAAAACAATATCTATTATATTGAAATCCTTTCAGTAATTATGCTTACAGGTCTACTCGATCACTAGTCACTCATTTTAAGTGTCAGTACACAAAAGAAAGTAAAGACAACAAAGTAAAGAAAATGTTCAGTGTAAGATCCAACTGGAGCTTTTGATCCAATTTAGCAGCTCTATCAGTTAGGTTGGTTTTGATACACAGCTTTTATATTGTCGTTTGGAGTGTAAGTTCAGCATCTTAAGGCTAAAGTGTAGATATTTACCACTGGTATAACACTGACTATACCAAATCTCTCAAAGCTTACTGCAAGAGGTAAACTGTGCAAGAAACAAAATATTTGACTTGTCACTTGTGAGACCTTTGAATCCCTTTTTAAAGCAGAAAGAAAAAAGGTAACCCATCATCAGATGGTGCATTAACTTCATCATTAGTCGACCTGTGGTTGAACTCTCTGTTATTCCCTTTCTACGTCGCAGTGAGATCGACTGTGTGGTTAAAGAAACATTTGTAAGAAACGTTGAAGTAATCTCCATTTGTGACGCTAGTGCTCAGTAGATTTCTTTGAAAAAGAACATCACAGTTTCCTTTTGTGGTTTGCTGTTACCTGACTGAATTCTGTGTGTCTTTTATCAGAAATACATCCAGGAAGCCAGAAACCTGGGCACGACCATCAGACAGCCCAAACTGTCGAACCTGTCACCTTCTGTCATCGCACAGACTAACTGGAAATTTGTTGAAGGATTGCTGAAAGAGTGCAGGAACAAGGTTTGTGCATGACTGACCTTTAGTTGTTCAGTTTGATCTGTTTGCAGCATTATTGTAGCTGACAAACTCACTGCATTTTATACTCATATATGGATATTTCGGCCTTTTAAGTTGGTTTTATACAAAATAACTTTGACGGAGTGCTGCAGTTCAAAGTAAATCATTGTCATTGAGAATTATACATCAAATCATTTTGAAAATACAAATGTTATGGAATCAAACCTTTCTTGAGAGCTACTGCTATCTCAACTAAGAAAGATATCATTAAAAACAAAAACATGAATTTGACAAAGTATAGTCAATACTATATAATATAGGCTGAAATTATATTCAGTTGGTTCATGTGTTTACATAGAGGAGAGGCTTGTTCTGAAGTTAGCTTATGAAACCCGAAATAATAAATACATCTTAGTTTTAGTTTAGTTTGATTGCTATATCATCAGACCTTAAAGTAACAGCAGAATGTGCTTTTTTTTTCTTTTTTTTTTTTCTGTTTATTTCCCTACAGACTAAGCGCATGCTAGTAGAGAAGATGGGTCGAGAGGCAGTAGAGTTGGGTCACGGAGAGGTCAGCATCACTGGTGTGGAGGAGAACACCCTGATTGCGAGTCTCTGTGACCTGCTGGAGAGGATCTGGAGCCATGGTCTGCAGGTTAAACAGGTCAGGAAGTCACTCTGTGCCTAGTTGAGTCCCAGCAGCTGGTTGTCAAACTCTCACAGCATTTAATGACCCTGGGTTATGCACTTTTTCTTTCAGGGTAAATCTGCCTTGTGGTCCCACCTGCTCCATTACCAGGAGAGCAAAGAGAAGAAGAATGCGACTCCAGGTGGTTTGGGACCTCCAGGTACAATTAAATACTAAAATCAGTTCACCTAATTAATTAATTGATGAAGAAAAAGGTGACTTTTGACCTAGAAAGTGCCTAACATCCTTCTTTCTACTGCAGGTTTCATCCATGATACCGAGAGACGCAAATCTGATGGTGGTGGATCAGCCTTGCCGCCTCTTAAAGTCTCTCTGATCCAGGACATGAGGTGAGGAAGGATGATGGTCATTTATGCATGAGCTTAAATGGCCATCTTGTTGTGAAGAAATGAATGATAAAGTCACTTTAGCAGATCTGTTACAGACATGTATGTATAACTGTACTTACAGAGAAAAGTAAGTTGGAGTAGTACTGCCCCCTTGTGGTAGACTGTCAAACAAAACCTACTCGGGGGTTCAAGCATTCACATGATAATTAAAGGTCATCAGTGGAAATCATGTGTGCAACTGCCAGTCTGCCCACATACAGAAACAACTACAATAAACAACAAATGATACTTTCCCAGAATTTCCCCTTTAGACTAAATATCCACTTTGAGTGACCTAATGTGTGTTTTTTCTTTGGTCAGTCATTCAGTCATTTAGTCATTAAATAATTATCTGAGATCCTCTATCAGATAAATACATACAGTGGTCTCTTTATTGGCTTCACTGTGTTTGTAAATAAATAAGTTAATTAGTTCTAGCAGTACTGTTTTCTTTTTTCCTAATTTGCCACTTAACTTGAGTTCAACTCTGACAGGAAATAAATCTTCAGAAAACAGTAACTGCTTTGTAAAAGTCTTGTTTCACACACAGACCAGTTAACTCTTCTTCGCCAAAGAGCTGTTATAATAATATTACTAATATATCATGTATAGATGTAATTAGCGATGTTCCGATACCATTTTTCCCCTCCCGATACCGATACTTGTGCTGTGGGTATTGGCCGATATCGAGTACCGATTTTTTTTTTTTTAAAAGGAAAAAAAAGAAAAAAATACTACGCCTGCATGATTGTGTTATGATTATCATTGTGGTAAAGCCTGGCTCAGGTTAAAGCCTTTGTAAAACATGAATGAATACAGCAAATGGAAACCATTTACTTTAAAATGTATTTTTAAATAGAACAGTATAAAAACAGTAGTGAATCGGAACAACTCTAGATGTAATGTAGCATTACAGTAATAGACATAAGGCAACTACCACAAGATTATATGTTGTGACACATTTTCAAGGCCACTCAAGTTTTAGTAACATAAACATTTCACATCATAGTGCAGAAGTTTAAAATGTTCTATCACAACATTAATCCAGATATTGTTTTACTTACTATGACTCCTAACTTAGTTCAAGACTACAGAAACTGAAACTGCCAAAATGTTTGTCACACTACTGCATTGAACAGCCAATATAATCACTACCATACTTATTATTATATTATAGTTTTTTACTATTGTATGGGAATTTTAAACATTTGATAGTTAGTAGTTGGCAGGTGATGTGACTGGAAATGAGGATAAAGAGAGCCAGGAGCATCCCAGACCTCAGGGTGTCCCAGTTTTCCCAGTACTTTTTATGTGATGTGTATATTCATACAAATGAAGATGGGAGCTCCTGCAGCATCAGCTGCGTGTTTGTGCTTCGCATGCTCGTTCGTGACCGTAGCCAGCGCTGTCGTCACGTCTGCTGTGCACAGCCAGAGTTGAGGAGTCAGGGTTTGTGTTGCGTGTGTAACAGCATGTTACTTCCAGCCTAATTACCAGACCCCCCGCCAGCCTGGCTGAGAACAGAGGAGGGGTTAACTCAGGGCACAAACACACACGTCTATGCACTGTGCCGATAGGTGGAGCCTCCTCTCCTCCTCCCCTCCTCCTCACTCATGCGAACATCTGACGGCAGGATCGTAAACATACTCTGACACACAAGCAACCATCACCCACCCATAATGAGTTTTAATAATTGATAGCATTATCTTAAAAGAGTAGATGTTTACACTGAAAAAAAGATGAATGTATGTTTGAATTAATCACATTTTAAGCATTTTTGATATGATGATAATATCTGATATTGGCAGTATCTGCTGTAATTTCTGGGTAAGAGGTCACAGTAATATTGGTGCATACAGTGGGTGTTTTCCTCTGTTACCATGGAGATAACGAGCAGGAAACTGGGTTACCTAATGTGAGTAGAGGGTGGAGACATGGAGGGGGGGGTGGAAGGTGGAGGAGGAGACATGAAGAGCTCTCAGAGAGCAGACGAGCTTATGGCACAGGTGAAGTGGAAGGGAATGTGTCTGGACATCAGAGGCATGATAGTGGCTCGGAGCGATGACACAGAGACCAGCTTTCACACTCAGGAGGTCCGCTGCGGTAAAATGCCACTGCAGAGGCAGACTGAGACAATGTTTCTGTCCATAACAGCAGTTTGGATCATTCAGTTAATGCTGCACAAATACAGCAGAAGTAATAAAACTAAGTCAGATTTTCTTTCTTCTAGTGCTGAAATGACTAGTCCATAAAACACTTTACTTTAAGTCAGTTAATAAATGCTTTATTACACACTATAATGTAGCATTTATAATAACTCTGTGGACACCCTGAAGTGGAGGCTGATATATAAACAGATAATTAATAAAACTATAATAAAACACAGGTGTTAAAATTTAAAATATGTCTTCACAGGAGAAGTTAGAATTTGTGTCAGATACTGCACATTAATAAACACAAAATAGTCCTTTTATCTGCTTCTAACCACATTGTAGTGTGTCTGTATAGTCATTACAAATGCTAAATGGGAGACTTAAAGTGTTACCATAAATTGACAGAAAATTAACAGTCATTTATCAAGTACAAAATATCTACAATTCACTGGTAGCAGCTTTTCAAATATATATATATACATGGGCATTATATATCATGTCATATCATCATTATCAAACTAAATCTATTTGAGTTTTTGATATGTGCGAACAAAATGAACACATTTAAGGCATCACCTTATTATCATCAACAAATGAATCAATAAAAAACAAAAGCATTAATGGCTGCCCTGAATGTTTGCTTTGTATCAGTTCAGACGATTGATTTTGTGCATTACAATATATGTATTCAGATCACTGTGGTGGCTCCACTTTTCCAATCTTACAAATTAAAAGTGTATCGACATCATTTTTTCAGAACTGATCTAAATAACAAAGTACTTGATCGATGTGTTGAGCTGATAACACTGAAATGAAACAACTGCATTATCTAAGCTTCGATAGCTTTTATCTGGTGTTCTAAGATGCATTTTTATAATCTTTATTGTTTGTAAATGATGTTAACTTTCTGCGTTTTCTATGCAGTATAATAGCAACAGCAACAGTACTAACAGTATTAGTTGTGGGGAAACAGACAAATAAGTTTGCACAATGAAGTTATCGATGATGCAAACAGTTTCAGTGAACTTTCAAAGATTTTATATTAAATGAATCTCCATTCCTGTGATGATTGTATAAGTTCCTCTGCTCTTCAGACTTCTGACCTCGTCATTTTATTTCCAGACATATTCAAAACATCAGTGAGATCAAGACCGACGTGGGCAAGGCCAGAGCTTGGGTTCGCCTCTCCATGGAGAAGAAGTTGCTCTCCAGACACCTGAAGCAGCTGCTGTCTGATCACGAGCTTACAAAGTGAGAAAAAACACCAAATGAGAAACACAACGGTCACAACAGTGAATCTGACATCACATCACATCTCATCTTTTATTTTCCCCAACTCATATTTGGTTGACCTCCTTTCTGAGCTTGTGGAGGAATGTCTGTGTCATGTAAAATTAAGATGATGCTTGATCTGCTCATCTTTAATACATGAACTCTTGAAATTGCAAAGCATCATACTGTAGTCCGCTGCAGCATCAATAATTCACAGCTCACTTCATAATTGATATGAGTGATGAACTGGGTCAGAGGGATTTCTGTCCGCTGTTGTCATTTCTTCTATTTTACACAAAGCAATAAACCCTTTGTTACCCATCAGTCGTCATGCTGCTGACACCGTTGAGTGTGTCCCCATTTTAATAATAACTGAAAGCATTGTTTGTTTATCTTCATGTTAGAAAACTGTACAAGCGATACGCCTTCCTGCGCTGTGATGACGAGAAAGAGCAGTTCCTCTACCATCTCCTGTCCTTCAATGCTGTGGACTACTTCTGTTTCACCAATGTCTTTACCACCATCAGTGAGTGCTACTTTGACGCTATGCAGCCTGATAACACCGCCAATAAACTCCCACATTGGTATTGATTTTTATTCTTGACTGAATGACATTTCTCTTCTCTCTGTCTCCCAGTGATCCCCTACCATGTGGTGGTTGTTCCCAGTAAGAAACTGGGAGGCTCCATGTTTACAGCCAACCCTTGGGTGTGTGTTTCTGGCGAGCTGGCTGAGACCGGGGTTCTGCAGGTCCCGAGGAATACTATGGAGATCACTTTTGAGGTTTGTGTTAAAACTGAAAGTGAGCAGTAATAATCCCTCTTTGCACAAGAAAACTGTGCATAACTACAATAGGTCAAAGTTGATCTTGGAAGTTTGCCTGTAAGCTGTGATGGATGTTTACAGCAGATAGTTTATGTCATAATTTGACTGTTTGTCTTTGTTTTGTCTTCGAGATAAATTTGGTAAAGTTTGTTTCTTGTTGCTTGCACAGCTGGTGTTTGAAGGACAGGTTTACCATTTTTAGGTCAGTCTTAAATCAAACAGCCAGGGCAAAAAATTTAAACAAACCCCTACTTTATGGGCCCCATCTTGCGGTCAGTGCGCGTGGTGCATGTGTCTTTGTTAGTTTTCCCCAGCGCAGTTGTCATTTTCTCGCCCTGCGCCCACGTTGTCTAAATAGCAAATGCACTTGCACCAGTCTGTCTATGGGCGTGTTGGTCTCAAAATGAGGTGTGGTCAGGTGCATTGGTGGCGCGTTGCTATTTTGAGGCAGAGGAAAGCGATTGCGCTACTGACCAAAAAAAAACAGGTCTAAAGTCACTGGCACATATTTCATTGTTATTTAAGGGGTGCATCATCAAGAGTCCAATATGCTGCTATATAGACGGGTGCGCTGCACGCAGACACTGAGCTTGTTACACACATGGACGCGCAGCAGCACACAAACATGCAAAACATTACAAATAAAAGGACCACAATGTGAATTCGTATTATGATGTACATCAACATATTGAAAATACATGTCATATTAGTTAGTCATAATATTTATCAGATTTAATTAAATCTGCGGACAGTCCCAACAACCTATGAAAGTCTGTAGCCTCTGAGATGCTGCACAGAGCGCAGTGCCATTACACACAGCCACTCACTGTTTATTAAATCAGCTGATGACACCAGACTGTTGCACACCTCTACACTCATCAGACTGGTTGGTTATATCTCCATATTTTTCCTTTATATGAATTAAATATGAGGTTAGCAGCTCATCAGCCAACTTTCCTTTCACAAAAGTAACTCATGTTATATTATTGAAATGCATTGCTGGGTAAATGCGCTGTTATAATAGCAATCTGCTAATGTGACAGCGGTCCTGGATATTAAAGGGAATGGAAGATGACACTCTGATTGGTTTACCGCGTGTTACGCCCAAAACACACCTATGTTTAATGAGGGGACTTAAGTCCATCCCTTTTAGACCATGCGCAGTGACCATTTTTCCACAGTTGAAATAGCAAAAGTGGATTTGGACACGCCCCAAAGGCACTTGCGCCACACGCTTCATGCCATGTGCTATAGATCGTTAAAATGGGGCCCTAAGTATATATGTACCACATTTAACCACTGAAACAGGTTTTGCTCCTGTTCGTACAGACCATTACAGGATTCCCTCCAAATGTTCTTACAGTTTAAGTGATGGGGGAAAAAATCTGCAGTCGTTGTTTTAAGCAAAAGTGTTTTTTTAGTTTATCTGAAGATAATATGAAGCTTGAAAATTCCTTGTTTGCATCTTGATGGACTGTTTTCCTGGAGTTGAGAGGATGTAACAAAAATTGTGAATTTGGCACTAAAAAGAGAGTCAATTTGAAAGATAACTTGATTGGACTAATTTCGGAGGCTGAAGCTTCATATTAGCTTCAAACTTTTAAATACATTTAGTTTCTGATGAAACATTGAAAGTGCGTTACAACCTTTTTTGGAGTTGAATGTGTACTTTCAGTATGACATTAACATGTGACCCTCTCTTTCAGTGCCAGAATCTGGGCAAACTGACCACCGTGCAGATGGGTCATGATAACACGGGGCTCTACGCAAAGTGGCTGGTGGAGTGTGTTATTGTCCGCAATGAGATCACCGGGCACACGTACAAGTAAGCAAACCTTCTGAGGAAAATGTGCCTAATATTGCTTTAAAATGATGTTTAGTTTAAAGAAAATGAACAAAATGTGTGTGTTGGGCAGGTTTCCGTGTGGCCGGTGGCTGGGGAAAGGTGTGGATGACGGCAGTCTGGAGAGGATCCTGGTAGGAGAGCTGATGACCCCCAGCACAGAGAATGATGAACGGATGTGCCGCACACCCCCAATGCAGCAGTCCCCCGGAATGATGAGGAGGTTTGTTACCATCTCGCCAAACAGCAAACCAAGTAAGTAACAAAACAGAGTAACCATAAATCATCTGGAGCTTACTCTAAATAAATCCTTTTTTTCCTACCTGACAGGAAGCATTTGTTTCCCCCGGATTATCTTTTTTACACCTCAGTTTAAGATTCAGCAGTTATTAATTCTCAGTTATCTGAGAAGCTGGAGACGACAGTGCTCCCTTTTTTGTGTAATCACTGGTGTTTAAAGTCTTGTTCCTAATACCTTCAGTGGTAAAAATTGATACGCATGAAAAAGAAAACACAAAGAAAAATAGATAAAACGAGGCTGGGGGATTTTTCCTCCCTCAGACTTCTCATATTGTCTTACAGCATCTTTTTTTCCCCTTCCCTTCCAGAGTTAAACACAGGTCAGATCCAGGAGGGAGTGGGAGAGGCCATCAATGGGATTGTGAAGCACTTCCACAAACCGGAGAAGGAGGTGAGAGACGGCAGTCTAGACAGGCCCCAACATGTAGTTCTATTATTCATCACGAATGACGAGAAGCAGCTTTCTCCTCTGGTGGTCTCTGAGCCCCTCAGTAACTCAGTAACAGGCTGTGTGGTATAATTCAGATTATTAATGTGTTGTACATCGGTCTTGAGCTTTTTTTTTCTGGCTTTAAATGATGCCTGTTTTTTTTTTTAAGAGACTAATATAAAATTGATCTTGAGGTGATAATTGAGATTCAAAGGAGATTTTTAAAGCACATTGTAACTGAACAGTTGATTGCAGGTTTTAGGAGTCACTGTGTAGTCAGAGAACAAAGAGGTTTTACAGGGAAATCCCCGTCACTGTTTCTCCACCTGTTAATACAATGTGGAAGGACACTGCTAAGGAAAAATGATGTTTCAAAATTTAAATGCACTTGATATTCTGTTGTTACGTTTGGTTGTGTCTTTGCACCTCAGTCCTCTTTCTCTGCATCATATTGACAAGTTTGGTTGGTATTTTAATGAGCTGTTTTTAGATGAAGAGTTTTCCTGTTTCTCCTCTTCACAGAGAGGCAGCCTGACTCTTCTCCTCTGTGGGGAGTATGGCCTTGTTTGGGCTCTGGAGCAAGTTTTCCAGCACGGTTTTAAATCACCTCGACTCTTTAAGAATGTTTTCATCTGGGACTTCTTGGGTAAAACCATCAGCAGTTTAAGTCGTATTCACATTTATACTACTTGGTAGTTATGTGGTAATTAATGTGTCTCCTAATTAAATTTTGCTTTTACAGAAAAGGCACAAGTGTACTTTGAAAGTGCGGAGCAGCGAGAGGTGGCTTCGGATGAAAACTGGCAAAGCAGAGTGCGCCACTTCTGCCGCTTCATGCGCGCCATCAACAATACGTCCAGGAACATCGGCAAGGATGGAAAGTTCCAGATGCTCGTTTGTCTGGGTTCAAGGTAGGCAGGAAACACTCCTATTAACCTGATAAAACTGATTTATATGTAGAGAACAACCTAAATATGACAAGAAGAGTTAGAGTGTTGAGGGTCTGGGATACAAAGCTGTCCTCCCTGTCTGTAGTTAAGAGGGGCTGTTCTGTATCTGATACTGGATCATGACCTGCAGGGGTCAAGTGAACATGATCTCTCCTCTGAGGATTCGTGAAGTATCAGATATTTCATTGTTTCCTTTAGCTCTCCTTCTCTGACGGTCGTTACTGTTCCTCGCCACTACACTTAGTCAATTCATAGATTAACTGACTGAGAAAAAATTAATCTGCAACAACATTGCTTAATGATGAATTGTTTAAGTAATTTCATCGAGCAGAACATGCCAAATAGCTCATTCCAGCTTCTCAATTGTGAATATTTGCTGCTTTTCATGGTTTTATATCACTGTACATTGAATGAGTTTGTATTTTTTAATGTTGGGTAGACAAAATAAGCTATTTGAAGATGTTACCTTAGACTCTGGGTAATTGTGAAGTGCATTTTATACACTAAACAATTGATTAGTGTTAGTATTATTATTATTATTATTATTATTATTATTATCATATGCTAGATACATCTATAAGGAAAATGATCATTAGTTTGCAACCTTACTTTGTACATTTTTATGAGGCCTATATAGACTAAGGGATTTTTTAATTACAGTATAAAGTAATTTGTCTATGAAACTCGCTTTTCTGCAACAGTGGTTTTAAATTATTCTTATTAGAAAAACACAGTGTGCAGTAATTTAGTGGGATGTTGTGCTGACTCCACGTGTATGTGTGTTTATCTCAGGGACCATTTGCTGCACCACTGGATCGCTCTGCTCGCTGACTGTCCAATCACTGCTCAGATGTATGAGGACACCGCACTGATCAAGGACCGGTCATTGGTAAACTCTCTGATCAGAGTACTACAGACTCTGCAGGAGTTCAACATCACCCTGGAGGCTTCGCTCGTCAAAGGCGTCGGTATCTAAACCAAACCAGCCTCCCACCGGTTGTACCTGACCAGGAAGAGCACTGGGGACCACTTAAAAGATTAACTGAACCTTTTATATGCAGGAACAGACTTGAACAAAGGACATCTTCTGGCTTATATTAAAGCTACTGTTACATTTGCCATATATTAAGTGCAATGAGCCTTTTAAGACATGTTGTTATTTTTATCCTCAATGATGTTGCCATTAGATGTTTCAAATATGTTTTCTATTATGAACCATGATTTTCACAATATTGACGATGACCTACTTGTGCTAAAATGTTTTATTGAAAGCTAAATATTTTCATTGTTACCGTGAACTGCTGACAATGGCTATATTTAAGGGAAAGCGGAGATCAAAACTGTTAATATATTTTCAGAGAAAAACAGTATTATTTTGTTAAATCAGTCAGGTTGCTTGCTCTGTCGTCAACTCAGATTCCAATGTCATAATGCAGAGCTTAAAGCAAATGATGTAGAAGTATGCTTTATAAGTATGTGTATGACGGTAGAGACGGTGACGTGTGGAAGGTTGACTCACCTACATAGGAATTAAAAAGGCTGATACATTTAAGGCCTTTCTTTGGGAAATGTACTCGTATGCAAATCTTTTACATGGAATACCTTCAGCAGAGAAAAGGATGCTTCTTGCATGATACTGTGTGGCTTCAGCCTGAATCCAGCAACCGACGGTGGATTCTGTCGGATAAAAGAAAAAACCCTGTTATCTGTTTGTGCTCAACACACAAGTTCTCCGAGAGATGCTCGACTTAGTTCTCTCTGGTTCACGACGACAGCCTTCATGTAAATACCTCCAACCGGCCCTTTCCTCGACCACCATCTGCCACTCTGTCTGCCCTCCTCTCTGAACAACAACAGTGTCTTTGTAGACTCCTCGTGATGAAGGGCGAACTCCTGCTTGTCTGCTAAAGGACTGCTCTTTCCCCTGCCTGATTTTTGTCGTCATGGTTTCTTGCTATGCAATATCCTCAAGAGAAAATGTAAACCTCCTAAAAACTCTACATCGGTGGTCTCTTGAGGTATTACTGGGCCCTCCTCCATTACATTGAACTGAACTGTGCAGAACAAGAGATTTGATATGTGAAGGACTTCTTTTCTGTGCCAACAATGTCTGGAACGACTGTGTTGTACTCGTCCGTGTACGACCCACACATGAGCATCTTGGGAGATATATATTTTTGTTTTCCAATACTGTTGTACATTTATTGACATAGCTGTGTAATGTAGTGTTTACTAAGTGAGCAACAGTGTACAGTGTAAAAATATATTAAGAATAAAGCATCTGTAATGCGTTAAAGTGAATTTAATTGTTTTAGTGTTGAGTAGTTGTCAGCAGTAGAAATATTCATGACTGTACTTACTGCTTTGACTGCATTACTTGAATATTTTAATTTTAAGCTACTTTATGGTTCTTATATACATTTATTTGACAGATATAATTATCAGTTACCTTACAAATCAAGATATTACAGACAAAACATGAGCTTATAAAATATGTTGAATAGTTATATACTGTATTAAACAGACTACAGTATATCAAGGGATTTAGTGTTGGTTGATTAACAGAAAATGTATCTGCAACAATTATAATATATGTCTGGCAAAACAAGCAATTTAAATATGTCACTGTGGGGTCTGTGAAATTATATATTTTTATTAACTATTTTAAGATTATTTGGCAGATTCTTTGATAATGAAAATAATCTATGAATAAATTATGAAGTGCTACCTTAACATTAAATGATTGACAATATTCAAATGTTATGATTTATAATAGCACAACATTTCTACATTACTTTGATTTGGAAACTTTAGGTGCATTTTGCTCAAAACAGTTTTACTGCAGAACTTGTAATTGAGTATTTCTACAGAATTTAGTTGCTACTTTTATTGAAGTAGTAAAACGATTCATATACTTTCAGCACCCGCTAATAAAGATGTATATTCTCTACTTTCTCAGCTGAGAAAAATGTAAACAAACTCGTTCGCGCCATGTCGAGTAACTGTTTTTTTTTAAAGCCTTGGGCCAGGTGGCTGATGGGACTTTGAGTTCAAAATGAAGCCGTTAATTACTGGCGACATGGAGATCTCCCGCTCGTGAACTACACCTTCCGGCATTCAGCATGCCAGAGGAGAACTCGAGGTGGACAGTGATTGGCTGAACTCAGGTTCAAACCCAGCGGCTGCACTCCTTATATGGTCATTGTACGTTCAGCCGATTCATTCCGGCTTTTTATGCTAATGAGATGCTAATGAGCAGCTGTATGCAGCCGTAGTAAGAGCATGCGCAGTGCGTTCAAAGAATACGGTGAAGATTCAAAGTTTTTGTTCAGTAAGTGTCCTCTTTTCTCTCCTCCTGTGTATCTTACAACTTTCATTTGTCAGACGTAGCATGCTTGTTTTGTGTGATGAGACTAGTAGTGATGTGGTGTTACCTTAACCGTTGCTAGATAACGCGTACAAAGACTCGACCACCGGATAACGTGGAAGTGAACGGGAGCGTGGCGTGGTGATGGTAGCCAGCATGCTAACAGCTAACAACAATGAGCCGTATTTGGCGCTCTAGCGGGCAAAAGTTTAAATTTAAAGGGGGAGGATGCTTGCATCGCAACTTTTCACATTGTGTTGAAAATACTGACACCGTAAACGAGTCGTGCCAAGTTGATAATCGTGTGTTAATTATCCACGCGTGTTGCACATATATTTGAGCGAGTAGCCCCGGTAGCTTTTTGTTTGTTCACTCCAGAAAAGCTGCCGCTGCTGCCCGCTTTTTGTCCCGAGGTTACCCCGCAAACACTCAACTCAACACAGCGGTGTATATAACATCAACTCTTTTGAAGTGTCGGTGCCTCAGCAAATGGCTAAAATTTACAGTTTATTGAGCACCTTGAAGCAAAGTAAAACCGAGGTCTGGTAACGTTACTTATAAACGCGGTGTTACGTTTACCGTGCAGTGTGTTTGACAGTTTAGACCTTTATCTGCTGCTGATGCACCAAATTTTACTCACTTGATGCTAATTATGTGCTTATTTACAATAAAACAGTGATCAGTAGCTTATATTTTTGAATTAAAGTCAATATTGTGTATTTTTTTAGCCTGTTCCCGTTCCCGCTACTGACACTTGGATGCATGGATATCGCCGCTTTCACTTTTGTTAACTTATTTCTGATTTTCATCTGACTGTGCACTTGAGTGTGTTTGTGTATTTATGCGTGCTTAATGCATGTCTTTCTTTTGTTTAAATTACGGGTTTACGCGGCTGGTTTCTTGCATGTCTGTCTGTGTGTATTTGCGTGTGGGGACCGCCCCCTTCTCAGTAGTAAAAGCACGGCTGTCTGCAGACATCCACGATGGATATCACGGTGGTCCGGGACTGAGGCAATGGCTGATCTCTGTTTTTCATTTGCAGGTTTTTTGCTTTAACTCTGACCGACTATGTTTGGCTTTCACAAGTCAAAGATCTACCGGAGTAACGACGGCTGCTGCATCTGCAAGACCAAGTCCTCCAGTTCACGCTTCACAGACAGCAGTCGATATGAAGAAACATTCAGGCTCTGCTTTGGGTAAAATATCTCATTCACTCATATCGTCCGTTTGTCTTGCTTCAGCGTGGGTGGGTGTGTGTGTGAGAGAATAGATTTCATTCACTGCAAAAACTCCCCTAATTGAAACGGTGCATACTTTTCTTTGAACTTGTGACATTTGATCATTACAAGAAAGAAAATTTGGGTGAGGACACGTGACTTAATTTTCTGTAAATAATCTATTTAATGAAATCAAACCTTTTTAAAAGTAAATTTAAAAAAAGTTGTGTAAAGGCTTCTTATAATGAATGAACCATAAGAAATTCAAATTAAAGCTGCTTAAAACGAGATTATTTGTCTTTAAAGTCACCTTAGTTTATGAGTTGTTGTGTATCTGGTGCCTACCCTTTTTAATTAATTAATAACTTCAAACACTTCAGTTGTGATCTGATTTCTGAAATAAGCAAAAACCATCTTGTTTTGATAGTCATGTGATAACAGTGCCGTTCACTTTTCATACTATTACAATTTAAGATCAGTTGCCTTGAGTGATAACTGGTAGTGCATGTGGTGCTCAAAAAGAGTGTTTGTCTTTGATTTGTTTGTTTTTTGAATAAGAAGGGGGGTGTTAACCATCCTAAAATAAGATACAACTTTCCTGACCTTTTTATTTTTTCGCAGTGTTTAGGGTGTGAGTCATTGTACTTTTCATGGTACTTGATTGTGTGTGTGTTTTTGTTTATTTGTTAAGGTTGTCAGAGGATCGTGTTGGAGACATCTGCAACGCCTGTGTGTTACTGGTGAAGAGGTGGAAGAAGCTGCCTAATGGCTCCAAGAAGAACTGGAACCATGTAAGTCATGTATACTCTCTGCAGTGTCGTTAGATGCATTTTTGTTTAATTTCCATGTTAAGTAAAGCTTTAAATTGACATGACCTGATACAGGTGGTGGATGCCAGAGCTGGACCGGGCTTCAAGGTGACAAAACCCAAGAAGATCAAGAACAGTGATGGGAAGAAGAAAAGCAAGCTAAAGAAGCTTCACAAGTTAAAGAGACTAAGTACGTTGTTTAAAAATGTCTTTACTTCTACAGTGTTAACTATATGTGAGGAGTTAGTTTAAAGAAACTTTCTCTGATTTGTTGTTGATGTGCTTCGAAAAGAGCACATGTTGTCATTGACAACAACCACATTTCACTTTGTCAGTCTGTGTTTTGAGTGTTAATCTAACAGCTGAATTAAAAATGGCTGTAGAGCAGCATCTTGTGGCTCTTTATATTAGCGCATGCCCTAAAACTGCAGAGGAGTGTGGTTCATGTTAGAGCTGCAGTAATAAGTCTGTTATTAGAAAAGCAATTGGCAACAATTTTGATTAAAAATTAATAGTTTGGTTGTTTTTGAGGCTAAAATGCCAAAAACTGATTCCACCTTCTATAATGCAAAAATGTGTTCTTTGTCCTCTGACAGTATTTTTTTTTTTTGTTCTGGGCTGTTTATTGGACGAACAAGCAGTGTGAACGTATCATTTTAAACTAAGAATAAAGTTTATTGATTAAAATAATTGGCAGATTAATCAATTAAGGAGCATAATTGGTAATGTCCCTGTAGTTTTAATCTGGACTGTTTATTGAAAACAATTAATGATAGGCAGCAGATTACCAAATGTATCTGATGACTGATGTGTTAAATGTTGGGTTTTGTTTTCTAAGCAGACTCAGATGCCCACAGTACGACCTCCAGTGTGTCTCCTGCCCAGTCACCCAGCTACAGCAACCAATCAGATGACGGCTCAGACATCGAGTCCAAACAGAGACGCTCAACTCCGTCTATCTTCTCTTTCTTGGACCGTTCCTACTGGAAAAGGTAAGTAAACTTAATTTATTCTTATTAGACGACATGATGGGACAAGTTTAAACTGATTAATCTTCTTCATATGTTAAATAACTTTGATATTTTCTGTAGGCAAAAGGTGTGCTGCGGAATTGTTTACAAGGGGCGATTTGGAGAGGTGATCATCGACCCTCGACTTTTCAAGCCCTGCTGCAGCTCCAGAAAACAGAGCACACTGGCATCAACGCAAGTGGCCACACACCTTCCAGACACACTTCCTCCACAGCTCCCCGAAGACATTAAAGAAACCTGGTGATTGCTTTTGTTGAATCCTTCTGTCGGGTTATCCATGGCATTCACCTGGATTTGTCTCCAGTGGCAGACTCCCTATTTTCATTCCCTTTACTAGATCATTTAGTTAGATGTTTCTTTTCTACGTAATATTCTTTTTTTTTTTTCTTTTTTTTTTTTTTTAAATATGGGTATTTTTTTAAACTTTTGTATAGAGTTGATTTTTCTTTTTTTTTTCTTTTTCTTTTTTCTACAGAAAACAAAAAGAGAAAAAAAAGTCTTACGGGCATTAGTGTTTATTTATAGGATGAGGACGCTCCATTTAATTCTGAGTTGTTTTTTGTATTAAGTGATCAATGTTATGTAAATATTTTGTCACTTTCATACATATCAAGACTGTTCTATTTTTTCATATTTTGTTAAATTGTAAGTGTGCATATGAAAGACACCAGCTATTTCTAATACCAGCTTTTTTTGTGTGTGTTGCTGCAATGTTTTGTCGTTTTTGTTTGTTTGCTCCATACGTGCAAATGCGTGACTGTAGGATTTTTAGTACACAGAGGGATGTTGGAAACACCAGGGATCATTAGTCCAACTGCCCTCAATGAGTTTAATGAGCTTTTTTATGTGTATATTAGATGATGATGCGTATTGTCTTGCATTTTCACAGATTAAGCATGCCACACGTTTGAAACACTCCATTTTAATTTCAACCGTCTGAGCACATTGACTCGAGTAGATGTGGTTAGACCATGCATGCAGTACGTTCCTCTGCCTTTTTGGAATAACAGAAATGATGTATTTATTTCTTTTGTACAGCTTCCAATGAAATGACAATGCATGTTGTAAAGCAAATGTTTTTTAAAATAGATCTTGTAAATATGGTGTTTGGCTCTTGGTCCATCCAAACCTTTTTTAGATTACAGGAATGGCAAACCACTACTAACACAATGTTTCTGAAAGGTGCTGAAAATGTACCTTTTTACGCTAAACCAGTGTGTATCTGTATTCACCAAGTTTTACCAAAATTCTGCATCTCATTTTCTCAAACATGTCTCTCTGAATGCCTGCAAAGCTGTAGCCTGTGCTTTTAAGTTTGCACTGATATGTGTGCAAACTGCAGGGAAAGGTAGATGCTTTGCTGCGTTATCGGTGTCTGTGAGCTGTAATAGTCCTTTTCTGTTTGATTGCTAATTGCATGCATAGGTGAGGACATATCTGTGGTCACAAACAGCATACAGAAAACACATGGTCTGCATTTTTTCCTAAAATGTTCTGAAAATGTGTTTTGATTGTCACTGCTGTGATGTATGTTCAGAATCAATTGTCAGAGTTCAAACTATGCAGACATTTTGAATGTGAGAAGTGCTCTAGTGCTGTCCATCACTTGTGCTCTTTATAGCATTAAGTTATGGATCTTGATTCAACCAAATTGGCTTGTAAAAAGCATCCATTACTTCAGCAATAATTTTACATTTTCAAAGTCACATTTCATAATTGTCTGGAGATATTACTAATGTATTTCATGTTAAAATAATGCTCAGATTGCACAGCTTTAGCCATGGTGCATACTGTCTTTCAAATTTATACTGCAATGACAGCGGTTGTTTTTTAAAAACAAAGTATATTATTGTAAACCATCTCAAACTTCATCTATTAAGTTGCTTAATATATAAACGTTATGCGGCAGGGTAGTTAAATGCTGAACATGATTTATGATTCTTATTAAAAGGAGAATTGCTGCTTCCTTTTAAACTGGAATATAAGCTTGTATTGTCCTTCGGGAGTTGCCATATTGATTTTTGCAAGGTACATTTTGGGATGTGAGGTGTGCCTTAATGAATTACCTGATCTTTTCATTATGATGCTCATGTAATTTATAATTATTTATTACAAATCTTTCTTTTTTAACTGAAATTTTGAGATAACTGGTGTAGAGCCTTTCAGAAAGTCTGTTTTTTGATTTTGTGCACTTCCTTTGAACATGCAATGTAGTTTTTTTAATGCTTCTTTTGTATACTGTACCACAAAGTAGAAATGTACTGTAATAAAAAAAAATTGAAAATGTCCCTGAAGTATTTGTTTCGACCGATAGATGGTGCTCAAGAGCTGCACAGAGAAATACTTGGAATCAACACTGGGTTTACTTATGGGTTAAGAGTTTTCTCCTTCGGTTTACAGATGTTGAGTAAATTGCCCAGTCAAGGTCAGCTGTAACATTCCTAATTGTACGTTTCCTTATAAACCCGAAAATTGTGACCCTTTCTGTAACTATAGACTCACCATTTTTTACTCTACGGTGGTCATAGCTTTCTAATGTGATAGTATGTAAATATGTGATAAACTATGACTTAAATAGTGGTTTATGCTATATAATGTAGCTGTGTTTCCTAAACTTAATCACAGAATCTGGTTTAACGTCTGCTTAATGACAGAAACGAGCCCTGCTGAAGACTCGTCTGGAACATTTATTGAAGACCAGTTGTATTAGGAAGGGAAACTGCAAATGCTCAAACATTTTTTTTCGTTTTAGCGTTACAGTATTTCTTTGACAACGTAAGTACGGGCTACACGGCGTTCGTCGTGTGTTTAAACCTTAGATAGGCTATATATCCGTAGAGGAATAATCACCTGACCTCATAACGGAGAGTCCTTACCTTTTAATGTCCGGGTACCGTTGGAAGCCGTTTTTTGAAGTTGGAATCGATGAACATGAGTTGCCAAGCAACCACGTTTGACTAATTAATGTTATTTATGATGGCTCGACAGATCAAGGTGAGGAAGGTTACTATGGAAATGTAATAGGTTACAGTTTACTACTCATCCTATTTAAAATGTAATATGCAATGTAACTATTTCAATTACTTAATCAGGGTAATGTAACTTATTACATTTACTTTTTGATTACTTTTCTAATTTGATTTTCTAACAAAGGTTTTAAGCGGTTGGTGGACCAAAATCTAAATTCAGGTGTTTTTCAGGGATGCTGACGTGATTTATAAGGGAGGTCATTTCTTATAAAGCAAGATGTATCTCTCATTTGAAAATGTATTCATTAGTTAATGTAGATTTTGGAATATAAAGTAAAGATATTTTATGAAAAAAGTCTGGCATGGGTTTAATTGGTCCTGTGACAAAATTTAAGCCCATGTGCGTTACCTTTAAGCCCACATCATGATTTATTTACAATATATATATATATTAAATATTTAAAAATGAGGGAAAAAACCCTCCTCCTGAGCAATATCTGAAAAATCTGACTTCAGATGTAACCTCCTTTGTAATCATCAACATTTTCATAAGTAACTGTAATTTAATGACACATTTTTCTCAGTAGCTGTAACAGATTACATTTACATTTATTTTGTCATTAAATCACGTAATGCCGTTACATGTAACTAGTAACTCCCAACAGTGACTGATGTGACGTAATTTTGATATAATAATTTCATTATGTCGCAGACACGTCATATTTTGTCGCGCATTATGATTGGGTAGTGTTACTACTGTCGCCATGGAGATTGTATTTTTCGCTGACCTTGCTTATCGATATTTTGGTCTGTGACTTTAGATAACTTGTAACGTCCTTTTTAAATTAGTGTAATGAAACTCTTGTAATTATTAATTAGTAATAATGTAACCAAACAAACCGGCTGGACGATGGTATCCAGTTACCATGGAGACGACTGAAAACTTTCGCTGAAGTTTAAATCAGCTTTTAATGTTTTAGGACTAACTAAGCTCACTTTTGGTAGGTAGCTAAGTTAGCTAATCAACCTCACATCACATCACTCATATAACTTTGATATAATGGTGTGGTCGTATTATATGTTCTAGTTATTTCTATTGCATCAGTTTGTTATGTTTGATTGTTAAAATAGACACCAAATTACCAAATGCCGTTTTCACGGACTTTAAAAAAAACTACATCAGGTCAAGTTTAACAACACGTGTAAGAGGAAGTGTGGTCTTAACTTTCACAATAAAAGACTCATTACGCACAGACAATGTGATGTGTTTTACATAAAGTCTCACTACTTCCGGTACGTCACTGGAGACTTGACGCTGCTCTGTTTCAAAAAGCGGGTTTTTCGCTTTCACGTGTACGCGCGCTCACACACACACACACATACACACACACACACACACACACACACACACACACTATTACTCACTCCTTTCTCTTTTCAAAAGCCCCTTGTGAGGCAGATTGACAGGCTAGAATGAAAATGAGGCGGACGCTCGGTCACGACTTCAGTGCGTACGCGTCCTTTTGAGGAGACCTCTAAACTTGGATCATATCACCATGGGAGCTATTTGGGCTGCAAGGGACTTTTGTTTGTTTTTGCTCTTGTTAAATAGTCGCCAAAGCGCAGCGCTCGCAGAGATTCGAGGTGGGACTTTAATGTGTGTGTGTGTGTGTGTGTGTGTGAGAGAGAGAGAGTGTGTGTTTATGTGTGAGAGTGTGTGTTGTGTTTTCCAGCCGTGTAGACACTACTTTACGCACGCTTTTAGGGGTGCGCTCCTGTTGTTTCCACTGTGGCGACTTAAATATTTAGTTTCTTGGTGTGTGGCTACATAAAAACTGAAATTCCCATCGTTACTGTAGGAACTGATGTGCTCCCTGTACGCATATAATACAAGTTTGTTTTATAGGTAACTTAATAATTCAGTCTGAGGCTAGTCTTTAATTTGCTTGTAGGGTGCTGTTATTATGGTAGTTTATGCTTTACTCAGTTTTTGTTATTAAAATCCTGGTTGTCTTAGCGTATGCTTATAAAATAGGACAAACTTTAAAAGTTATTTTAGATCATATATAGTAAATGTCACACTCTTTGAGGAAGTGTTAGTCATAACCTATTACACCTATGTGGCTTTCAGCAGATCCATGTGCAGAGGGAAGTGATGGCTGTCACATTGACGCTATTTGCCAGACTACCCAAGGCTCTTACAAGTGCACGTGTAAAGCTGGCTTTAAAGGAGATGGGAAACACTGTGAAGGTAATTGTGTCTTCTCTCTGTTCATATCTGGTTACCGACCATTTAAGTGTCAGGCTGGGATCACAGAGTTAGGATGTTTGGGCACATATTTTAATGCTGAGTGGCACTTTGGAGAGTTATATGTCAGTAAAACAAACTACATCTTTGTTATCACCATGTTATACTCTTTTTAATCTATATTTCTCATTTCTCCATACATATACGAGCATACAATTTCTTGCTGATGCTGGTAGCCATTTATTCTTACTCTAGTTCTTTAAAATACACACTATTTATCTTTCTATTGCACTCATGTTCTTGTCTTTTAACTTAATTCTCAGTAGTTAAAAATTGACATGTGGTGTTTACTTCTCAGATATTGATGAATGTGATTTGGAGTACAATGGTGGCTGTGTACATGAATGCAACAATATACCAGGAAATTATCGCTGTACTTGCTATGACGGATTCAATTTGGCACACGATGGACATAACTGCTTAGGTAAGATCAATTTTACACCACTAAGTGAATATCTATTGTGATAGACAGAGAGCTTGAATCTTCAGACCTGTCGGCAGAGTTAACATGTTGTCTTGACCGCATGTGAAGTTTCTCACACTAACTTTGAGGTCTCTCTTGTAAACTTGTAAAAATGTAGCCTAAAATACACAGTTCTGGTTTTGTTCATGCAATCACTTAAAAGGCTGATACATATTTATGTCTGAAATTTGACTATAAAAATCTGAATTTATACTTTGACAGAACAGCTTTATTTGATTTACATAAGTGAAAAGCTCAGTTTTGAATATCACAAATGCTCTTCATAGTAGTGTAAACGCTATTCATTAATGAAATCAATGTGATATCTTGTAGATGTGGATGAATGCAAGTTCAACAATGGAGGGTGCCAACACACTTGTGTCAACACCATGGGCAGCTACGAGTGTTGCTGCAAAGAGGGCTTCTTCCTCAGTGACAACCAGCACACATGCATCCATCGCTCTGTGGGTGAGTGTACGACATGCACACTTGTTCTGTAAACAGCAGCCGTACCTGACAACACAGATGAATTGAACTGAACGTGAAGTACAACAAGAGTTTGTGGCAGTAAGGTTTAAAAAGTCTGCAGCAAGTGATCTTTTTAACTGTGCCTTGTCCGTTTTTAGTTTATTGTTTGTATACTATAGTTTATTTATCATGTGTGTTTGTGTATGCTTGTTTTTGCTAATTCAGTCATGCCGTATGAAGCAAATTCTACAACATTCTCTTACAAATCTGAGATTGACGGCACAATGAGGGCTGACAGCTTCAAGCTGGCTCCCGTCTCTGAGCTTTTATCTGCAGCAGCGGCATGCTGTGGGAAAAGGATCTCTGTGTCCCGGAGAACAAAATAAGTTAATAACTGCAACACTCCGGTCTATGTTGTCTGTGTCACAGATTAGACTGAAGTGCCTTTGTTTTGTCTTCTTGACTGAACTGAACTAAAATGCAAGTGCTTTCCACTCCATCGGGTCTTGACAACCCTTTTAAATCCTGCGGGCTGATCCACTCAGCTGTGACCCATCTAAATAAATGGTGCTACATGTCTCATTTTCTAGCTCAAAGCATTATTGAGAATGTAATAGATGCTAGGATGGTTTCTGGGGTGAGCTTTCAGGCAGCTTCTGCTCTGCTCACAATATTTCCTTTTCCTTCTGGAGGTGTTAGAAATAACACAGTGGTTGGTGTTTTTGGATGGTGTAAAGCGTGAGAACAATCAGTGTCTTTGAGGTTGGCCAGACTAATCTCTCAGTATGAGTGCCTTTGTGTATAGTCGGTCAGTCACTGTAGGAGAGCTTCATTGTGTACCTCTCTCTATCCCAGAGGGCCTCAACTGTATGAATAAGGAGCACGGCTGCGCCCACATCTGCAAAGAGACACCCAAGGGGGGCGTTGCCTGTGAGTGTCGTCCAGGGTTTGAGCTGGCCAGGAACCAGAGAGACTGCATCTGTATGTGCTCAACAGCATGAAGCTAACTTTACCACACACCTGCCTACACATACACACACACACACACACACACACACACACACACACATACACACACACACACACACACACACACACACACACACACACACATACACACACACACACACACACACACACACACACACACACACACACACTCACAAATGTTGCACTGGCTGTTTGGCTCATAATTGTCTGTTGTTGACCCGGCAGTAACGTGCAACCATGGCAACGGGGGCTGCCAGCACACCTGCGAGGACACAGAGAACGGCCCCATATGCAAGTGTCACTTCAGGTACTCACTGCAGCCTGACAGGAGGTTGTGTGTAGGTAAGGACACTGTTAGTTGACCATTACTGGGAATATAAAAACATGTAAAACATAATGCTGCCATCAAACTTCTTTATGGAGTTGTCAATTCTGTCTTCTATAATATCCTCACATCCATTTTTAAAACTCTCCTTTAAAGTCACATCTTAATCCTGGGGAGGATGCAGCCATATTGTCTTAACCACTTAAACCCCACTGACCTGCCAGTAGGTCAGTCATTACAAATCATACTTTTTTATATCTAAAATAAACACTGCAAAAACTCAGCATTTTATTTTGGATTATTGAGGAGATTCCAAAGTTTCCAACTATACCAAATATGTCAGGATGCAGTTTTAGCGAAATATGTATAAAAATAATGCTGAAGACACCCAGAATATATCCATGATTTCTTTTACAATCTTAAAGCTACTTAAGAGTAGAGTTAATCCGACAGTGTTGGCTGGAATGAAATGGACATCAGAGGTGTGATTTGCTCAAGTATTTTGATCTTGTTCCTCAGAATTAATTGTTCTTAAAATCAAAATAGAAGAAAAACTAAAGTGCAGATTCATTTCAAATATAGTTTCTTTTTGTTTGCTCTAGTAAAGCAGACGTTATCTTGATGAATGAATGAATGAAAACAGAGTAACATCTCTCTGTGTCAGTTCTTCTGTTATGCAGAGTACATTTTTCCTTACAATGGTTAGGAAGGATAAGGATCAGCCTTCAGATATCGGGTAATATCTCTCTCTCTGCAGCGGTAGTGTGTGTGAGGTCCAGGGCGTATCACTGCAAGGTTGTCTCCAGATTCACTTTCCTGATGTGCTGCGTTATCTGACAAACACCAAGCCGCTACAAGTTGAATATCACAAGTGTAAACATGCATCTGGTTACTGAAAGGTGACCACGACAAACACCAAGAGGTGCTCACCTTAAGATGAATTCCTCAGAGTGAAGTCATCTTAAGTATATAAGGGTGTGTTATTTTGTAAAGGTGGTGAATTTGTGTACCATTGTTTAATTGTATTTTTGATTTGTTTTGTGGCACAGAGCGAGATGAAGCCACCACCGAGGCCTCAGACCACAACGCCACATCTTTTACTGAGGTGGACAAGAGGGTCAAACGAAGGCTATTAATGGGTAATAATTACACTCCTACATTCATTTTGTTAATACACTGGACAAACTGATACCAAATGATGGCTAACAGCTCAATTTTGGGCTGTACGTGATAGCATGTTGAGCTGCCAGGAACCACTCAGGGGTGTTAACCAGGGGAGAGGAGTAATGTCTAGTAAACCAATGCATTCCTCAGTCTTTTGAGCAAACTGTGAAATGACTACACACTCGCTTTCTTGCCCCCAGGTTCCCCCCAGAAAAATATGCATTTGTGACAGTGTGGTACATTTCACATTTTCCTTCGATTTTGGAAGGGCGGAGTGTGAATCTTTTCTTGTATAGTTAGTATTTATCAGTTGTGTGATTTTGGGTCACTCTATACATGTAAATCTAGAAGTTTTTGGCACTTTAAAAAAGTACATGGCTTGCACATGAGCTCTGGAAGTTTGGTCTTGTGTTAAACATAATACATGTTGTTATAGTAAGCTCGTCATCTGTGTTATGTTCAAGTTATCCTTCCACACTTTGCACCACAGCAACCACGCACTGTAGCTTAATTTTTCTTTGTCTATGAGAAATCATAAATTCTTAATATATGAATTCTATATTTTGTTCCAAGCACCTAAATTGATAATGAAAAATGTCAAAAATGTACAGTAGTATTATATCATCTCTACAGTCCAGGTGTTTTGTGAGTTAGATGCTCAGAAATTCAAGATTCTGTTTTGTGGAGGATCCAATATCTTTCATGTACATTCACATTGTATGCTGTATTTTCAGAGACCTGTGCAGTGAACAATGGGGGGTGTGACTGCACTTGTAAAGACACATCCACAGGCGTGCGCTGCAGCTGCCCCATCGGCTTCACACTGCAGCCAGATGGAAAAACATGCAAAGGTCAGACTTCCAAGTCCACTGAAAACCTCCAAGAGAGGAGCATGACACTCATGTACTCCAGCTGCTTTGTGCTGTTGTGTAGGAGAAGTGATGTCCGACTATCACCTGTTTCCCACAGATATTGACGAGTGTGAGCTTCACAACGGCGGTTGCGAACACTTCTGTAGGAACACCATTGGCAGCTTTGAGTGCAACTGCAGAAAAGGTTTCAAGCTGCTCACAGATGAACGATCCTGTCAAGGTAGAAATAACTTCTGACTGTTTTCCTCACACTATGGACAGTCAGCAAAATTTGGATAAAGTTGTGTTGCAAACAGAGTGGCATGACACTAGGAAATGTTTGGGGCATCCATAGTTCCCGTGTACATCAGTTCTTGTGATTTTTTTATTCTAAAAGGCCCAATCCATAATTTTTGACTATATAAAATAAAGTATATTGGTTATTGGTTGTAATGATGAACCTATAAACCATTAGAAAACATGAATAATTCCATTAGTCTGTGTTTTAAAAGAACTGTCAATCAATGTGGGACTGATTGTAGCTTCCATTACTGTGTTTTTATTTTTGGCAATAGATCAGAGTCTGTTTCTTTAATGATGCTGACCTGATGCAATTACAATAAACTGTAAGGCGTCTCAGTAAACTGCCGCCTTCTTTTACCTGTAATTAAGCTAAGGCTATCTTCCCCAATGTAGCACATGCCACATTGCATTTCATTTAGTGGGAGGATTCAGGATCAACTGTAAATGTGTGTCTGCGGGTGGGAAATCCCTCATGATGAAGATTGCAACTGACTGCCCTGCTATTATGTCATCCTTCTGATTTTGATTACAGATATAGATGAGTGTTTTTTTGAGCGGACATGTGATCACACGTGTGTGAACTCTCCCGGTGGTTTTCAATGTCTGTGCAACAAAGGCTACACCATGTATGGACTGGCCCACTGCGGAGGTGAGACAAAGTTTGATGGGAAGCAGGGCTACACATATAGTTACAACTCGAGAGTAACACACCAGTGTTTGATTTAGAAATATGTTAAAAATATAATAACTTTTCTATTAATGTGCTAGAAAAACAGAACCTGTAATTATAATAATGATTTTCCTCTTTGCTCTCAGATATAAATGAATGCAGTGTGAACAATGGTGGTTGTGACCAGGGTTGTGAGAACACCATGGGTGGATTTGAATGCTTCTGCCATCCTGGCTATAAGCTACACTGGAACAAAAAGGACTGTTTTGGTAAGCCAGGGCCTCCTCCATATGAGAGGCTGTCACTTTGGAAATAATGTGACAAAAGAGTTTATGATATTGCACATTTTGGACTAAAACTTGGGGGACAAAAACAGGAGATACTTTGAATTCTGTTCTCTTTTTCTCTTTGATTCTCTGTCACTTGGTTTTCTTGTGCTTGAGAAATATACTTCAAAAACTCCACAATGCTGTTGTTGCTGTCATGATGTTGGTCTGGTTTGTTGTTGTTCTTTCTGTGCCACCTCTTCTTCCTTGTTACAGTCAAATGTTTTCTTTTTTACCTTGGAGTTTTATTGTGGTTTCTATCTAGAGGCTGGGGGTTTACCACCTGAAAAAACCCCCTCTAAACCTACCTTGAACTGTAGTAAGCAGGAGGGAGGGGACCGTTGCTTCCTGACATGCCAGTCCCAAGTTCATTTCAGCAGCGGTGAGTTGGTTAAGCCAGATGTCCATATAGCAGGCTTTGACTGTGCCGCACCTGCTGTGAGAAGAGCTTGTGCAATGAGCACATTTCTAACTAAAACTAACAAAACTACTGTTCATATAGTAGCTCTTGCATAACATAAGTCACTGTCAGTTTTGTTACACTCCTGCTTATATTGCTGCTCTTATTATTCATCAGACTGATGAAAGCATCACTATACACATAGTGCAGTTCATCAGACCTTTAATGAAGTTTGCTTGATCCATACAATGTTTCAAACAGAAATATGTAGATTCTGTGGATAAAACAGTGCAGGAAAATGTCAAAATCTATGTCATTAAACAACAATTTAGCCTTTGTTGGCTAACCCTTGTGGCCCACACAGTACTCGCTGCAGCTGTTTCACATTGACAGCCTTCATCATTTCTTCGTTTACTGCACCTTTCATGTTGTTACAGTTCTGAGGCAGCCTAATCACTACAATGACATCAAGTGCATAGTAATGATTAACATTTTGCAAGTTAAACACTAAAGTTTTATGGCAAGAATTCATTAATTCAACAAAGTCTAATAGCAGGCATAAAGTGAAGAGAAGGAGCTGCAGAAAATGTTGAGCCTCTAGTACTAAATTCCCACTTGATAAAAGTTGGTTTACATTTAAATTTGGACAATGTTTGGTAATTGTTTGCTGGCAGATAAGTTTGAAATATTTTATAGGGTCATTATGTTGGTTAAATAGTCAGAACAGTGACTTCTGCGTTACAACACGTCTCATCCAATCAGGTGACATGAAATGACACACCAAAGTCGAGCACACCATTGCCTTTTGTTCATGATACCAAGCAAGACCCAAATTATGGGTTTCAGGGAACACAGCTTTGACTGTGTTTAGGAAACACAGCTTGCCACAGTACTGAATGACAAGCAGAATTAAAACATGCTAATGGAAACATAATTAGTCAATAAGTCAACCTGCTCAAGGTCTAGTTGTGTGAATAGTTGTCAACATCCTTCTGCAGAGCAACGCTTCATGTTCCTACATGCTGCCTGTTTGCTCTCAGCAACTAGGCTTTTGTGGCCTAAACTTTTGTGTGTGTTGGTCTCTGTGTCACGGCCTCTTGTGTGTTTTCAGGGACGGAGGATTCCTACACTGTGACCTGTGGAATGCCTTTGCCCTGCATGGCTGACGCACAAAAGAACAACAGTGGCTTGCATTGCTTAGGCAAGTACAAAAGATAACAGATTTACATCATACTTCTATCTTTCCTCTCTGCCACACAAAACAGCAACAACACAGACTTTGATTGTTTTCAGTTGGTGTTTAAATTGATCAAAATGAGAAGATGTTTTTGTTCCTCTGTGCTGCAGGTCCACAAATGTCCACGGTTCCACGCATTAAGACCACAGCCACTTTCAGATCTGGCACTACAAAGTGCAACTTAAAACGGAGCCAAGAGAGACTCAAGGAGAGCTTGAACTCAGCACGCTCAGGTACAGAGGTTGCCACACAACAAGTCAGACAATTCCTCAAAATACAAGACTTAGATCACAGATAGACAAGGATTAAAATTACAGCTCCTTCATGTCACTGGTTAAAAAACGCTTTGGGTTTACCGAGAACTGCCAGCATCTCAAGCCACAATCTTTAGGAGATAAAGCAGACCTGAAGGCTGCTTCAAAGTAAACCAAAAACCAAAGGCAAATGTGAAAGAAGTTTGTGGGGAAAGTGATGTGGTTTTGAGTGTCTTGAATGTCTCAGTGCAGCACTTTGTCTGGCAGTGACAGGGGAGGATGTAATTAGGCATAGCATGCTTTTCAGTTGGGTCTGACCTAGCCATCAATCAAATGAGTTTTCAATTGTAGGATTATTTTGCTTCTCCAGAGGGTTTCGGCATGGTCTTTTACATCCCTCACAACCACTGAAAGGGCACATAGTTGTTTCAAATAAAGGAAATTGTCACAGTGACATCCCATTCTTTTCCATTTTCCAGTCTACATGTGCAAAGATGATCATATTAACTGCATACAAGGGCTGTGTTAAAGATCCGTGTTTGGAGTGGCATTATTACCAACACTAAATTAGTTTATTGTTTCCTGTTATACTAGCTGTGATTTTCTTTACCAATTGTGCGATTGTTTGTGTTGTGTGTGTGTGTGTGTGTGTCTGCTGGATGTGATGTGGTCGTCGGGGGGTGGTTGTCTCCCATGTCCACAGATAGCAGGTTCCCCTTCACTGAAAATGTCCAATTCAGCTACGTGAGCCTCCGTTGCACCTCCTCAGGACAGCGTCTGCGCAGCCGCCACGGCAGAAAAGCAGGCGAGGAGGACGGCTCCTCCATCACAGCTGAGTTTGAGCTGGATGTGAACCTAGAGGAGGTAACAGGTTGGTCTCTCTGTGCTTCCTGCTTGCCTGCCTGCAACATCTGCTTCTTGTTCTCTGCTTATTTCTTTCATCGCTATCTGTCACTTAACAAACCAAACTGTTAAAGTATCTCCTGTTTTGACTTGGCTGTGGTGGTGGTGGTGGTGGTGGTGGCGGAGGTGGGCTCTAGTTTGGGATACAAGGTTGATGTGTTTTTTTACTTTTAGGATTGTTCTTTCCATGACTTAATGGTGCGTTTGTTTATGTGCATGCCTAGGTCAGCATGTGAACATCCAGGCATGAATTTATTACAAGTGTACGAGATTACATTTTTCTCTGGAGACAGTTGTGGTATCTAGTGCTTCTTTCAGCAGAGAGCTGTGATCTTAACTGTGTGCGTCGACGGTCAGAGAAGAGGCTCAGGAAGACCATCAGGACCCTGAGGAAGTCCATCAACAAGGAACAGTTCCACCTCCACTTTGCCGGCTCTGACTATGAACTTGCCAAGAGTCTGGGTCAGCCGGCAGAACACCCAGGACACTGTGTGGCAGGACAGGTGCTGGTGGGCAGGAAGTGTGGTGAGTTTGGTTTTCGTGTTTACTGGTTATTCAATGCAGATACCAAGGAAAAGCTCAGGACATGCACCTTTCAGCCAGACCTCACCTCTATTGGAAATAGTGATGTTTTTCATGTCTCCAGAGTGCAGATCCAGACCCTTTTGTCACACCTAACACAAGGCAGCAATGGCTCTGACTAAGCCTATACACACAGTAGACTCATAGTCATGTCTTTAAGTAATTGAAATAGTCCATGCCAGTGAGATATATTTAGACAAGCTGGTTTAATGATTGGATTTGGAGCAGGTGTTGGCCAGATGAGTGCCATATTTGGTTTGCAGACATGCTGTAATGAGCTGGTTTGAGGGGAGAGCGAGCTCACATGGAAGAACAGAGAGACTGTTGTTGGCCCTCTAAGCTGTGAGATCTTCCAGCATCTCTCCGGGATAAGAGTGTAACGTGAGGGCTGATGGCAGGTCCTGTGGTAGTTGTTGCCTCTCGCTTGGGTTTTATATACAACCTGCGATGGAGCAAATGTTCATTAAGTCAGACCGCACACTGTCAGTGTTCCTGAGCTGAAGGCTGGCATGTGTTTTCTCTGGCTGTTGCAACCGTGCGCCCCTAGTTTCGGGCCTCACAGTAAGTTTGCTGCCTTCTACACACCGTCTTAATATCATTGAGAGGAAACGGGTGCCTTTCCTCTGTTCAAATGTCTAAATATTTGTTCAAATGGTATGCGTTTTTGTTCGATATACGCACACGTCTACCACCAGTGTCGAAGATGTTGGAATTTGATGTTGGCCTAATCTCCAGATCTTAAGTAAACCTCACACAACTGTTCAAGTGTTTTTTGTTTCCCCCTCATGAACCACCATCCTCCACTGAAGGATGGGGCTGATGGTGGTGTTATTCCTCCTCCTCTCTAGGTTTGTTCATTTTTATTGGATACCAAAACAATTCAGCCACGCCACAGTTCCTGAAGAAGTTTGTTTAAAAATGTCACAGAATCCATCTGCCTTACATTGCACATATCTCCCTGTATCACTGTGTTTTTTCAGCTTCCACATTAACATTTAAGTTATTTCTGCTGTAAAGCTGAGCTGACATGATATAAACATAAACACTCCCAGTTTACAATTTTTATCTCTCGGTGTTAAGTGTCTTGATTCCTTAACTCCCCCGCTACACTTTCAGGTCAACATTAAGCAGTCTATTGGCCAGGGCAGGGGTGTAGACATGTAATTTGGCAGAGGAGGGGGGTGGGGGGGGACTGAAAGGCATTCTTAAACTCCAGCTCTTTAAAGGAGCTATATTTTCCCCTCCTCCCCCACCTCCCGCTCTGGCTTAGCTCTGAGTGCAGTTTAGTCCTTTTCAGTTTGCCCACTCCATTGAATACCCCATTTGGGTCTTGTTCTCATTGCCTCAGAGGGAGTGTATCCCTCCACGACAACACAGCCTCCTGTGCATTTGGAGAAATGTGCCTCACCTCTGTGCCCTCTTTCTACTCTCATCCCCATGTCATTTGGGTCACTCGTTGAATTTGTTATAACTGTTAAGGATCATTTAGTTTATTAATTATGTAAGTATTTTGTCATTCAGATGGTTTTGGTCATTTTTTTTAGCTTAACATGATCAGAGTGCGACCGTCGGAATAAGTGCGAACAGGTCAACAATTAAAATGTTGCAGAGTCGTTGCGACCAGTGTGCATCCGCATGTTCACATCTTTTTGACAGTGGTAGTCAACTTGTTTGCATGTTTGTTTTAACATTGAAGATGTTTAGGAAGTGCTGTTGATTCAAGCTGGCAGTTTGAGTGCTGTGTCCCCCCTGCCCCCCAGCTGGGGCCACTTTGCATGACCCCCAGCCACTAAACTGCTAAAGAGAATTGACTTCACCCACACCATGGGAATCAATTAGCATCAGCTGTTTGGGCCTCTGCTTGATGGGCGCAAGCAGCGATTGGGCCAAGCAGAATGGGGGGATTCAGAAACCTGACCCCTTTTATTGGGTTCAGCTCCTTACCACTGTGATACCGTAGTGTTTTCCTATGTCATCAAGTAGGCAAAGACTGAGGACTTGAATAGAGGTGAAAGGTCTTTTAAACCTCTTTGGGGCCATCAATTCGAGGACTCTATAGAAGCGTTCTTTGCATTTGAAAGGCTTCAAGGTTTTTTTTCTTTCACTCTCACTCTCTCTCTTCTCTCACTGCTTCCCTCTGTCAAATAAAAGCTGTTAGAGAACAATGCTATGATGGCTCCTCATGGTCTTTCAGGATAAACAATAGGCTTCAAAAAATGAACTGCTCTTGAGAGAATTACATTTTCTTTCTTTAAAGGAAAATCGAACAATTTGCTGAGCCACATCTAATGAATCTACGTTAAAGCTTTTGTGTGTCAAGCTTTTGGAGATAGTGGTTTTCTACTACAGCTTAAAGGCTACAACCGAGGCACATTTTGCACTAAAGGCCCGGGGATTTCATTGATTTATTCTTGTGTGAGATCAGCCTCAGTTTTCAAGTCAAGTTCTTAAGACCATCAGACAGACGCAGTAATTCCCAAATTAATTACAGGCACATTCTGAGTGGGAGGAACCAAAGCAAAATGGTGCTTTGGTCCCTTTAATCAAGTCTTTGCACTTCTGTGAGATAAGAGGGAAATGCTCTCTTTGATTAGCTTCTGTGTTTGCTTTTAAAAGAGGCGAGTGTGCTTATGGTGGTATTAAAAGTAATTCCCTGATGCACAGCCATGTTATATCAAGTACCGGGACGTGTCAGATGTAGGGCACAAAGGCAGCTGTGGAGAGAGAGGCCCGGTGCTCTTTTGTCTCAGTGTTTTTTTCCTGGATGCATTAGGTTGGTCTGTAAAGGCATTTTAACAGCTCAGTGCCGTGTTGATGTGTCTGTCAGTTGTTTACTGTATGTTTACGACTTTACTGCATTTCATGAAAGGCAGATGTCCATGTCTCAGTTTGTGTTAATAGGATTATGCAAGAAAATCTAATTCAGAGTGTGAGTGTTTATTTACTGTAGTTATTGAAAATGTGTTAAGTAAATATTAATAAGAAAACTCAGTCATATTTTTTTGTAATAAAAGCTAAGGAAATGTGTTTACTTGATAAATATCCAGATTGAAATTGGAAAAAAAAAACACAAATCACAATCCTGATTCTTCTCTTTCTTGTCAATTACTATTCCATACCATAATTTCCTAATTCATTACTATCCTTTAACACTGCCCCCACTAAAATAAAACTTTTCATTCCTCTGTGGAAATAATCCCTTTAGTTAGATTTACACATTTATGACTACCAAGGTTGTGTGACTAAATTAAACACGAGTGATGAGCAGAGCTGTTTCATTTTACTGTACAGTCCCACACCGTTTAGTTACAAGACTCAGTAAATGCACCAACGAAATGGCAAACAAATACATGGATTTAATTAATAAAACATACTCTTTAAACTGTATGTCTATGAGGTAAGTATTTAGGATCTACATGATAGTCCTGGCTGATGTACATGCTCTATATTTTCTCAGTTTTGATGCTTATTTAATACAAAAGTTAACTAAAACACTATATTCACTTTACATTAATAATACAACATTCATGACTACTTTTCTATCAAAGGTTGTGTACTGATGACTGGATTGAGAAGTTTAAAGTATATATTCAACAATAATTACCTAATTACCGTCATGTCAAGTTATATAACGATTTATGGGTACTTAAAAACGCATCAGTAAGCATGATGTATTCTGCTACGCTGCTGTTTATGAGTAGTTATCTATTTAATGTTATCTGTCTGACATTTCTGTCAAGTACTCATAGATCATAACACAAGTATTTTTTGGGCTGTGCCCTAATGAGCTACATAGTTGAACTGAACTGGGCTGTTAAATTGCTGCACCACTTTACGCTGTGATAAACTGCATCGAGGTCAGTTATATTTTTAAAGTCATTAATCTTGAGGCATTGTGCCCTCCATCTGCCAAGCCTTTTTTTCACTCTCACTATTATTAGGCAAGTGAAAATCTCAAATCTGTTAATACACTGATATTTTCATCAGGATCAGTTTTAAAATGAATGAGAATCAGTTAATTTGATGACTAAAAGATGCTGAGTCATTAAATCATGACTCTTCGCTGTGTTTATCTTTTTCAAGTATCTACATGATCCTGTTTGATTACACTGGAGAGGCAGCTGATGAAGTCTGGCTTACTTTGCTTTTATGTTCCTGTCATGCAGTTAAACAGCTGTATTTATAGTGTAAATCTACAGTGTGGTCAGGACTGTTTGATTATGTGTAGCCATAGGGCTTACCGCTATATTTGTTGATTCATGTCTGTATTTTACATTATCTAGCTCTCCTCTCATGGGTTTTGTAGTCGAGTGCTATCTGACACACCAGACACTGATCTGTGTGCTGAGTTAATGTAAATGACAGTAAAATACACAACACTGAGTTTTGTTTCTTAATTCTTTGTTTTCATCTTATGAGGAATCACAGCATTATTTTTGAGAGAATAGCAGACACATGTAGTGAAATCTCCACAGCACTAAGACAAAATTGTCACTTTTCAGAGCGATGAGAAACAGCCACGAGTATGACAGCTCCTTGTAGAAACACTTGTAAAGTTTGGTTTGTGTGAGTCTTACTACAAGTGCGTCATTGCAGAAATAAACGTTAATCTATCCTGGTTTCATTCCCCACCTGTCTGTTAGTAAGCTGCAGTGTCGGGACGTACTACGACGGGGATCAGGGGCGGTGCGTTTTGTGCCCAGCGGGAACCTATCAAGATGAGGAGGGACAGATGTCCTGTGAGGTCTGTCCTGGACCTGAAGGAAGAGAAGTCTCCAAGGTGGTCGGGGCTCGAAATATGTCAGAGTGCGGAGGTAAAACACTGTTAAACAAACCACACAGATTATCCTGCAGTATCCAGATACAACAAACACAGAAATCATATTGCCATAACATTTTTAAAATGAAAGCCTTTATCTCTGTGATTAAAGCACAGATCTGACGTTTTAATGTTTTGCTTGACATTGTACATACTGGTATTTAACTGCAAAATGTCTGTAAATTGAGCAAGAAGCTCAACTCAGCAAAAACTTAGAGATTAACATTTTATCTGATAAGTCTGTTGTTATTCTATATTTTTTGTTGCCAACAAATCTCATGAAAAGACAGAAAACCGAACATAATGTATAATCTGTGTAGCCAAAGTCTGTTAAAGCTCATTTCCCATTGCAGTAGATCTTCATTTAAAACATCTATTTACATGTTTGACTGATGAGTAATTATTCTTATTTAGCTTATAAATCTATTTTACTTTTTAAAGAATAAAGTAGGAATAAAATGACTTGGGGCTGAGTGCCATAGGCAGGCTCTTGTTGTTTGTTTGGTCTTTTCAGGGGATTTTTTACAATAGTTTAGTGCATCGACCGATTTATCCTGTAAAGTAATCAGCACCATAATATAAGAAGAGAGCACATCTACAGTTCACCTACATTCACTGCCACTCAAAGTCTTATAATGAGGATGTACAAACAGATTGCATCAAAGATCTGAGAAAGGTTTTCTTTCATGCTTTTGATACTGTAAGAGTTTTACCATTAAAAAACAAACATGAAAAGGCATAAACTGACGGGAAATGAAATATGAAGTCTAGGACAAATAAACACAGCAGGGGAACAGAAATAAAGGCACAGAAAGAAACTAAATGTAGATAAATGTTTAGTGAATACGAACAACACAGGAAGCGATGGTGCCTCGATAAAGATCTCTCCCTGCCAGATGTTCTGCTTTGTGTAAAGCCAAAGAAGCTTGAGCTTAGATGTTGAAGATGTATTTGAATTCAAAAGGTGAACTCCAGTTCTGAATAAAAGCTGAAGGAGCCACCATGTTTTGGTCTCCTCCTTTGCTGTTATCGCAGTCACTTTATGGCTGAATCCCAGATCCCATCTCCCATGACAGACTAAACAAGGAGAGCTATCAGTAGACTCCCAGTGGCACCCAGTTTGTATTAGTCATCCAGGGGATACAGAGGGTGAGAGGTGGTGCACTTCTAGATAAAACATGGCGTAACTTTCTTATTTTGAAGCTCTTGTCTTAATGAAAGGGAGTGCTTTTTCAGTTTTTCATGTGTAACATAGATAACAATGTATCTAACTTGTGCAACTTGTTCCAAAAGATTTGTAAAAGAGATTTCCTTGGCTTCAAACTCAGTTTACACTCCGTTCCGTGTTCAGGTCAGTGTTCCCCAGGTCAGTACTCTCATGATGGCTTCATCCCCTGCCTGCTGTGTCCACTGGGAACATACCAGCCAGAAGTGGGACGCACCAACTGCTTCCCTTGCGGAGGAAACTTGGTCACCAAGAGCAGCGGCGCCACTTCTTTTCAGGAGTGTGAGACCAAAGGTGTGGCAGTCAGTCATCCTTGTTATTGTTGTTGCCAGATAAAAACCCTCATAATATTAATGTTGTTCTGTTTCTCAAATTTAAAAAAGGGTTGGATTAGATGGTCCTTTTAGAGCTAAAACATTTATGAAGACCTGAAGCTATGCAGATGGCTATGCATTTTTAAATATAAAAGGACCTTAACTGGAGATGCAAACTGTTCACCCAACAGATGAACTGCATTATACTGACTAACATCCTTCTATCACTGTCTCCTGTAGTTCAGTGCTCTCCGGGACATTACTACAACACCAGTACACATCGCTGCATCCGCTGCCCTATGGGCACATATCAAGTAGAGTTTGGTCAGAACTACTGTGTCGCCTGTCCTGGAAATACCACCACTGATTTTGATGGCTCCACTAACATCATGCAGTGCAAAAGTATGTATGTCTGCACACAGTGATGAATTTATATGTGCTATATTACTCATAAACAATGAAGTTAAGCAGCAGGCAGTAATTCAGTTCTGGATCATTTATATTGCTACACCAAGAACAAAAACACAACTGTGTCTTCTCACAGACCGGCAGTGTGGTGGAGAGCTGGGAGATTTTACCGGCTATATCGAGTCCCCCAACTACCCAGGAAATTACCCCGCCAATATCGAATGCACCTGGATCATCAACCCTCCGCCTAAACGCAGGATCCTCATTGTCGTCCCAGAGATCTTCCTGCCAATTGAGGACGAGTGTGGAGACTACTTAGTCATGAGAAAAAGCTGTGAGTCTGAGCTGTGTTGTGTTTGGATAAAAACAAGTGTGTAATCAAAATTGTGTAAAAAATTATTCGGCTTGTATCACAATACCAATCAGAAAACATGTATGTATGTACCAGAAGCATATTTACATTGTCAGGATTACCACAGACCAACAGCATTATTGTTGTAAGCAAATTATGAAGGATGTCCTTTGATTCTGATATCACAGCTCTCTCCAACTCTGTGACGACCTATGAGACTTGTCAGACTTACGAACGCCCCATCGCCTTCACCTCCCGCTCTAAGAGGCTTTGGATTCAGTTCAGGTCCAATGAGGGGAACAGTGGGAAGGGCTTCCAGGTCCCGTATGTTACATATGATGGTAAGAGGAAATGTTTTGCTTTATCATATGGATGTGATGCTGCAACTGCTGCATGTATGCAAATGTGATTTAATTTGTTGTACTAATAAGTTGTTTACTTTAATTGTTTTTAGAGGACTACCAAGAATTGATAGAAGACATAGTCAGAGATGGGCGATTATACGCTTCCGAGAATCATCAGGAAATCCTGAAGGTATGCAGTTTACACTTGTCTAACACAAATGTTTAACAGTGTGATTTTTGCATTTGTCACTGTACTTGTTTCATCTTTCATTCTGCATCAATATTGAGTAGAACATTTAATGGAAAAAGAAAGACATTGACTCAGTATGTATTTAAGTGTTCAGGGCTTCTGTTTGGATCCAGTGGGTCTGTACTGCCCTCTTTTGGACACTGGTAGAAATACAAGCTGATGCTCACATTGGCTTTGTTTGTCACATATTGAATAAATGCCTCTTCTTTCCACTAATTTAATACATTTTCTCACCAGGACAAGAAGCTCATGAAGTCGTTGTTTGATGTGCTGGCTCACCCACAGAACTTCTTCAACTACACGGCACAAGAATCGAGAGAAATGTTCCCTAAATCCTTCATCCGCTTCCTGCGCTCCAAAGTCCTGAGATTCCTTCGTCCTTAGGATGGACTGGTTTCCACACAGTTTCTGAATATTTGATGAATTAGCTTAGATACTGGCCACAGTATCTGTTTTGTCCACTTTCCAGTTTGAGAGTATTCTGTAGTTATCTGTTTTCACACGGACCAATACGAGAGTGGACCATACACCTGATAAAACTGACCCTGAGAAGTAAGGTAGTCGAGGAAGCAGACTTTTAACTGGAGCTTTAAGAGGGAGAAAAGCAGTTCAGACCATCTTCAGATAGGCATCAGGATCTCTTCCCTTTGTTTGGAATATGTTTTAATTAGCAACAGAAAAATTGTAAAGACTTTATGACTTCCTTTAAATTTTAAAATCACAATCTCAGGATTCAAATCCAAAGCGCAGGTCTGCCTCATTATGATTTTGTGTGCCGAAGAGTTTTCTGCATTTTCATCTAATGATATTCATATATTTGAATACTGCTAAATACTGTACATTCTAACATTATGAGACTTTTGCTAATAGCATGGTGATGAAAAGCAAATACAGTAGCTAAGCAAATATATACTGAATCTCAGTGATGCTGTATAGAGTGTGTATCTAGTTTTAACATAGGCTACTTTCACAAGTAGAGTTGAACTGACAGAAAGAAATGGCTAAATGAAAGAAACAATTATAGCACAAATGTTTTCTTGGGAACATTAGCACTACTAAGAAAGTAGTGGGACCACAAAAGCAATTATTCTGATGAATGTTTTGTATATGATGTAAAAAGTTTTAGGTGAAACGCTATAATGTGTGGTATCGACTACATATTTGACAGTATAGAATTACTGCAGCTCCTGTCTCAGTGTTGCCGCTGTCCTGAAAAACCTGTTTAGATTCCCAAAAATTGGATAGTGGCTTTTTATGCATTCATGACACATTAACAGCTACATCAAAATGACACCAGTGTGCATTAATTATCATTTTTAAATTTTGAACCAACAACCAAAGACGGCTGTTCACTCTGCTGAGAACTGAGGACATAAGAATGATGTGTTTTTGAGTGACATGAGGTCAGGATAAATGAAAAGTTTTGTAAAATAGAATTGAGCTATTCACCTGTTTTAGATGATACATGTATGTATATTTTTATGGTTTTGTACATCTAATATGCTGTAAATAAAGATAGGAACCTTATTTTGAATTGTATTTCACTTGCATTCACACTTCAAACATTGTCTGTCCAATGTGACTCATTTCAATTATACAGATAAAGCGTCTTTTTGGTCACCACTCCATAAAATCTGACCAAAAGACTCACATTTTAAATAACTTTTGTTGTGTAACTTGCAACCTATATTCCGGATGGATATCTGTCCTCCATCCTTTATAATCTTGTACCAATACAGCAATGCAAAAATACAGTAAATACAGTAAAAAGTAAATTAAAAAATAAAATCTCTTGTGAAAGTAAAAGTACATAGGAATTAGCAGCAAAATATACTTTAAGTATTGCAGTAAAAGTAGCGGTTTTATTATAAATTACATAATTAGATTATTAATACTGAAGCATCCATGTTAGAGCAGCATGTTACTGTTGTAGCTGCTGGAGGTGGAGCTAGTTTGAACTATTGTACTTTATAAACAGTTAGCTGGTTTAATCCAGAGGGTTCCAACCAAGGGGTCGGACCCCTCTAAAGGGTCACCAGATAAATCCTAGAGGCAATGAGGTGATGAATGGGATAAGTTTTGACACACAAATCTGTTAATCTTTGATGTTTGGTGAAATATTGGATAATGTGAACACTCATTGAAATGAAACCATGTGAGAAGTGTATAGGGAAGAATCACTATTTGGTGGAACTGTTAACAACTCATAGACATCTGAAATGTGACCCTGACTACACACTACTTTTTATAAGACAAATCAAAAGACCAGAAGACAAAAGGATTGTAAACCATTAGTTTAATCTTTAACAATGTGTTGTATTTTAAAAGCTTAAATATTATCCATTGTGTCAAATCATCTGAAAAGTAACTAAAGCTGTCAAAGAAATGTAATGGAGAAAAAGGATCTCTCTCTGAAATGTAGTGGAGTGGAAGTATAAAGTGGTATAAAATGGAAACAGTCAAGTAAAGTACAGTAGTAGAAGTGTGTATTTGAGTACAGTACTTGAGTAAACGCTCTAACGTTCCACCACTGGACTTTATATCATAATAAACTTCGCCGTCCCCTGACGTTCCGCGGGCCAAAGTTTGGCAGACTGTTTACTGATGATGTAGAAGAAAATGGTGAGTTCGTTATATGTACAAGGTACTATTTCTGGAATCGGGAAGGGAAGGAGTAAAGCTACGCGTGTATGAGTTTACGGCATTTTAACTTAAACTCATCAAAGACATTTCATTCAGTTGTTGCACACTACATCTGTGGTCCCAAAACCAAAAAGTGGCCACTCGGTTCGGTATGAATCGGATTTTTCACCGCCCGCTTGGACATTACTGTGATACTAATGGAGCGCACTCAGCGGTTCAGTATGCGGAAGCTGAACGCTTCATCTCCGGAAGCTAGCAGTCAGCTGCTAGGAAGCTGAGTCTGTTTATCCCTGAGGTAGCTGAATGGCTAACGTCTTTAGTTGTTAGGTTGTTTTTACCTGTCGTCGCTGGTGTCGTTTGTGGAAACATTTTGAACTCCTTTTATTGAGAAACTGGACATCTGAGGTGAAGATGAAGAGTGTGTTTCTGCTCCAGGTTTTCGTGCTGGCGTGTTTTGTGCCGCTCAGACAAGTGACAGCGAAGGTGAGGCTAATGCTGGCTAGGCTAGCGCGGTTTAGAGATAAAAAAAAAAAAAACTTACATCTTTTCCACTCTCACTTACTGTTAAAGTGAGTTTTAATTTGATTAAATTACACTTTAAGGTTTTATTGATACGACCTGAGACGTCACACTGTAATACGGAGCTATGATCACATAGTCTTAGTTTATTGATTATAGGATTTAAAAGTCTTAATTTTAACTCACGAAGAAGTAAAAAATAAATTCTAGACACTCATTGGCATTAATGTTAGCTATAAAAAATCCTTTTGATGTAACTTTTTCCAGACCTAAGATCCTAAATGAATTAGGCTAGTTATCTTTAAATTGGCGAATATAATCATCTATTCATCCATTCATGTTCTGCTGCCTAGCCAGGTCATGATTATTGATTCGTTGGTTATGGGGTGGATTAGAGTAATGTGGGACACCTAAACTCAAGTGCATTTGTCGCCCCTTCTACATCAGTAAAGTGAACATGATTGGATGATTGGTGTTGAATCCAAGTAGGGGTGTCTTGTCATTGAAATCATGTGACTTTGTGGGTGCGATGTCACAAACAGGGGCAGGGAAATAGTCAAACAAGAAGTACCCCTTCTGAGGTCAGTGACATAATCAATATTAAGGATATGAATCTGTCACGATTAAAATGAAGAAAACTAATATATGTGCCATTTTCCCTTTGAGTATAATATCTAAAAATTGTCTTCTGATTTAACAAGGAAACATCTTGGGGATTTCATAATGATATTAGACATTGATTCTGATATTGGATCCATGTATAAATAAGGTAAACAAGTCAGAATTGCAAAAAGTGTCCCACATTACCCTAATCCACCCATTGAGAATGATTGTCATATTCTGCCAGGAAGTAAAGACAAAAATGTGAAATGAATTTAAATGAGCTGACATTTATCTCACTTAAATCTAGCCATGATAATCCCTGGTGGTTGTTATTTGATATCCTTCACACTTTGAACCCAGGAAGGTAATAGATTTGCTGTGTGTGCACAAAACTTAACATACACATTAAAAGAAACAGGAGGTGTTAGCACTGTCGCTTCATAGTTCTTGAGGTTTTGGGTTTGCATGTTCTCCCCGTGCCTATGTGGGTTCTCTCCAGGTACTCCGACGTCTTCCCTCAGGCCAAAAACATGCAGATTAGGCTGTAAGTGTGAATGTGAGTCTGTCTCTGTATATGTGAGCCTTGTGATGTCAAGGGCGTACTCTGCCTCTCGCCCAATGTCAGCTGAGATCGGCTCCAGCTCCTCCACGACCCTCGAGAGGAAAGACGGTAGAGAAAACGAATGAATGAGTAGACACTAAGAAGAAAAAACATCCAGATACAGAACAGATGCTGTGGTACAATATATAAGCTGGATTTAGTAAAGCTGAAGGGAGACCGACATAATGCATTATTGTAATAAGTGTGTTATGAAAGTTTAATAAGTGTGTTGAGTATGCATGAGTGTTCCAAGAGTCATGGGTTATGTACAAAGAGGGAGGAGATGAACCAAACAAACAAATGAAAAGGTGTAATATGTCCGATCAATCTCTTTCAGAATTCTGAAGACATCCGCTGTAAATGCATCTGTCCGCCATACAGAGATATCGAGGGTCAGATCTACAAACAAAATGTGTCTCTCAAAGACTGGTACGTAAAGTATTTAGTCATGCTGTTATTTTCCTGCTTACTGGTATACTACTAACAGGGGTTGTCTTCTCTTCCAGTAACTGTCTCCATGTAGTGGAACCAATGCCAGTTGATGGGAAAGATGTGGAGGCCTATTGTTTACGTTGTGAGTGTAAATATGAGGAGAGAAGCTCAGGGACCATTAAGGTATGTTGATGATGAAGTATGTGCTTCAAACAGGGTATATGAGTGTTGATTACTTTTCACTGTTAACGAGAGCAGCACGTAATCATTATTTTTGTGTAGTAGTGCTGTTTAGTCAGTTTGATTAGTGGATTAATAATACTCTAATTAATATTAGAAATGATCAGCCACAGCTTTAATTAACAGTTTACCATTTAAGTCATTTTTCAAGCAAAAATGCCAAACGCTTCCTCGTTCCAGCCTCAGGCATTTCCTGAAAGTCTTTTGGCAGTTTTTGATTGTTATTTTAACAAAACAAGCAATCTGAAGATGGTCCCTTAGTCTTTAGGAAATTATGACAAAGCATTTTTCAAATGTATTAAAAATTTCATTGACAAATTGATTGGTCAGTTTTTTGAGAAATTGACATATTAATTGATAATAAAAATGATTATTTGCAGCTTTATTTTCATGATCAAATAATCTCTCTATTTTTGGAGATAAATTGGGTTATTGTTTGGTCTTAATAATATAGGAAATTTAAGGATTCCCAGAATCCAAGGTCCAGTTTTCAAATGTTATATTTTTTCAGAGAACGAAAGATATAAAACAGATTAAAGCAACTCACTTATGAGAAGCTGGACTGAATTAATGTTTTTGAATTTTTGCTTAATTAATGACATGAGAAATTCATCAATTCTGAAAATGCAGTTTTCTGGCAGTTGACGACTTGCTTATTTACTTTACTATTTTCAATGTTTGGATTGTACAAATGTGGAGGTAAACCAAACTCACCGGTACTCCTTTCATATTTAGTTCACCATCATCATGTACCTCTCCATTCTGGGCCTGCTGCTTCTCTACATGGTCTACCTGACCCTCCTAGAGCCCATATTGAAAAGGCGTCTGTTTGGACACTCGCAGCTTATCCAAAGTGATGACGATGTTGGGGTATGTTTGGCTCTTTATATTACAACATTTGTTATGGTAGTGCTCCTCCCTTTCCACACAGAAAAAGACTCTGTCAATAACCTCTTTGCACCGTGAGTCACGTGGGATTCACATCATCTGAGTAAAATTGAACCAAGTTCATGGGTCTCTGTGATCATTTTCAAATCTTTGTGGGTGGCAAGGGCATTGTGTTGGTGTATTTGTGTGATGCAAGAAAAGCGCCTAATGTCCAAAATCCAACACAGATCCTTTCTTAGCTGTGTCTGGTTCTAACTTAACAGATGCTGTAAGAAATCTTCTGTGGTAAGATTATAATCCAAACAGAGAGGGAGTGATGTATAGTTTTAAAAAATGCTTGCTCACATATATCAGATAGATTTTTATGTGTGGGAGGGCTCACTGGAGAATCCATTAGAAACCACAATCGCAGACAACAGACTGCAGTGGGGAAGCTCTCAAACTGAGTGCCTGATGCAGACAGCTGTTAGCATTTCTTTTTCACAGCACAACTACAGAGACTCGGGTTAAAAGGACCCTGGATAATACAGCTTGATTTCTGCTAGGTTATTGATGTGAACATGGATGTCACAAAGACCACAGACAGGGAAAGCACTGTCTGTCCCTGATTGTAGTACAGCAGGATTAACTCACTATTTGTAGCGGTGTGTTGTTTCAGCCAAGGTACAAATCAAACTAAACTAAGTAACAGGCTGAGTAATTTTCCATAGCCGAACAGTAGTCTGTTTTTTAAAATGTGTTCTTAGATATCCCATTGCACCTGCTTTGGGCTCCATATAAAGAAGTTTATCCTCCTCAGAAAGCACTATAAATTACACATTTCAAATGACCCAGTATCGGTTGAAATGTTTGGTAGTGAGTATGATTCCAGCAAATGCAAAACTATTCTTCTAATTTCTGATGGTAATCTGGCTGTTTACATACTTTAAGTACAACAGATTACAGTTAAAATGGTCAAACACATAAAAAGACCAGTAAATCAGTTTGGTCTTCTTCGGTATGACACAGTGTTTTAGATATCGACTCCTCTCGTCCTCTGCCTGAGGGGAGAAGGGAAGTGCAGCTGACTGCTTTGTGTTTTCACTGGCAGACTTCAGGCATGAGGAAGTTCGACATGAGAGCTCTCTCTTTCTTTTCGCTGTAAAAATGTATCTCAACAGTCAGGACAAAATGTTTCATATGGTTGGTGTGAATAGTTTCTTTAAAGGTCTTTAACTTGAATAAAACAGTTAGGAATGGAAAGTGACAACTAAGTCAGCAACCACAGATTAGCCTAATGTAAGTGGTGACATTCTGGTAAATAAACTCTGACTTGTAACTTTTATAAAGGTTTTTTGTTGTTTACCACTAATGAAATATTTATGTTCCCTTTATTTGTGGCAGAGCGGTAGAACACAACATTTCTACTGCTGAGAGATCTTGAAAAGACTGTAGTTATCATATTGACCCAAAGTTCAGATTCAATATTTGTTGCACAGTAGCTTCCACTTAATCTGTCACTGAACCAGAACAAAGGGAGAGAGAACCGGAAGTGCCGCTGCTGCATTAATTATAGAGGAAATGTTGGGCTTGTAAGGTTTTTCACTCTTTGATTCACAGAGGCCGTTCACTAAAGAAAAGAGAAAATGTTGTTTTGCTTTACTCAACATGTTTACCACAGATGCCAGCTGCGGCTTTGATACTCGCAATCCTTTATTGTTCTGAACTTTAGTTTTATTATGTGGTTTTCTGATAATGATAGTAATAACAGCCGTCTATTGTTGCACTTTTACACAAACAAGTTATACAAATTCAGGAAAAAAAACACAAATTCAGGAAAAGGCACAAACACAACTCAATAAATCTTATTTCAGCAAGTGACATATATAATTTGTTTTAATTAATTGGACATAAAAGAATAAAATACATAATACAAGAAAATAATAATACATGCAGAACTTTTTTGAGATTGGGAAAAAAAGAACGAAAGAGAAATGTGCGGGATGAGCCGATAAAACCCAAACCCAAAACAAACCTTCTATTGTTGGACATAAAACATTAAAACTAAGGACTTAAGACTATAATACAAGTATGAATGAAATAAAAGCACAAAAAGATTCAGAAGAAATCATTTAAAAGTCAAATCTACATTGTTTTTAAAGAGTTTTGATGGGTGGAAGGTCAGAAATACACCATAAATACCATCTCAAGATCCATTATAACATGTACTGGTAACCATTGTCAGAATGCTAAAACTGTGTTTATGTACAATTTTATCCCCTTATAAGGACTCTCTCTCTCTCTCTTTGGCCTCAATCAGACAGCTAAACCACAGAATCACCTGTTCTTAGTCTGATCATAATTATGCTGTGACTCACTGTTCAGATCATAGTCATAACAGTCATACATCTTCAGATACTAAGCAACAGCCGCCACTAGTTTCTTCTCCAAGACTGTTAACTCCACTTGTTGTCATCACCACCACAGAAAGCTCCCTTTTCTGATTTGAGTTCAAGTTTTTTCAACCCGAGGCTTTCACTCGAGGTGAATAGAGTGGAAAAATGCAATGCAAAAGCAGTGAGCAAAAAGCTTTACTCTCATTGAAAACAATTACAAAAAGGCTCCAGGCTGGTAAAAAGCACTGTCTGATCAAGGCTTTATAAGAGAGGCCAGTTAGTGGGTGGTGTCAGATAAAGCTATATCAGACCCTTCCAGCTGATAGCTGTTTTTTTTTGTTTTCCCTCTGTGTATTCAGGACCAGCAGCCTTTTGCCAACGCTCACAATGTCCTGTCCCGTTCACACTCTCGACCCAACGTGCTGAACAAAGTGGAGCACGCCCAGCAGCGCTGGAGGAGGCAGGTCCAGGAGCAGAGGAAGTCTGTGTTTGACCGCCACGTTGTTCTCAGTTAAACTGCCCCGCAAAAAAAGAGTTACAGGTGGAGCAAAACAACAAAAACACTGTGACAGAGCCCTCAATTTATATCTCTTCCTTTCTCTCATTTGTGGTTTGTATCTCATTACGTGTGACTCTGTAGAGCAGAAGTCCCTGGCAGATATTTAATCAAAGCGAGGAACTGTTGGGTAGTCTGCAGGCGGCACAAGAGATTACAGTGAATTCATTATTGCACAATGCTGAAGGAGAAGTCTTTAAAAGCATTTCCAGAAGTAGAATTTAATCTCTGCCTGCTGTCCAATTTGCAGAAGTGCCAAGTCACTGGAGAATTTGTAATGGAAATTTAATGGTAGAGACTAATAAATGCCAGATTAAAAAAAAAAAAAAAAAAAAATCCTTCCAACTTCATGTTTCACAACATTCTATAATCCTCCGGCCAACAGTCTGACGCTGACCAGTCTCACAATTTTACGAGCCAAACGGGCTTTCCGAGTAAAACATGCAGATGTTTGTTGGTGGCACTCCACATGGCTGGATAAATGGTCCAACCCACTTGACTGCAGTAATGATCAGTGGTGGGTATTTTCCATCTAACAACTAACATAACTTACAACTACTGCTCCCTCCGCCGGGCAAAGCAAATCATGTAAAATAAAAATCTTTCAGCCTCCTTTGAAAATGCATGTTTTATAATAAATCTTTTATAAATGTGTTTTCAATCCTTCATCCTTACCATGACTTTTACTTTCTGATTACTGATGTGGAATCCGTCATTTAATGCATTCAATGAAATTTGATATTTGACAGTAGTTTCAATTGAACCTGGTTGCAGGTACTGATGCAATTTCTTGGTGATGTCATACAGTAGTAAACGTAGCTGTGCTATTGATCCTTAACTGTTGAAGACATTTAAACTCAGTGCCCTCTTCGACTGCCTGAACAAATAAAATGAGTATTTCCTTTACGTTTGTGGCATGTCTGTGTGCTTGGTCTAACATCAGTTCCATTATCAAGGTCCTAAATAATATTTGTTGTCTAACAGGCAGCATCGGTAGAGCAGAGTGGTGATATTCTGAGTTACAAGAAGTTTCTTTTGTGTATAGTTGAGACGGAATGAATGGAGAATCACAGCTGGGAGTCCTTTTGAAAGTGTTCTTAACTATTGTATATGTGATACCTTTAACTTTGAAATAAATTTATGTAATATTTGTGATTCTTGGATTTGTATTGTATTGAAATTTATTGTTGTTTTACATTAGCAGCAGGCTGAAACAGCAACTTTCCTTCCAAGTGCAAAAACAAAGTGCTGGCCAGTTTGTGCAGCAGTTAGTATATGCATACAGATTTATAATGGTTACAATCATCGAGGATTAAATCATAAAAAAGCCCAACAAACAAGAGTGATAATAAGAACATAGAACAAATACAAACAATTTACAAATGTCAACAAGTGTGTGTGTGTGTGTGTGTGTGTGTGTGTGTATGTGTACAATGGTTAGGTAGTGTGTTTTTCATGCTCTGAGCTCTCTTCATCATGAATATCAGGTTGTATACTGCTGAAAAAAACATATTTTGAAGGCCACTTTGAATATGTGCATTAATGTGATGAGGTTATTGGATGAGGGTTGTTTCATAGTACAGCTCTGTTGAATGGTAGCTGAGTACATTTACTCACATTCTCTACTTTACTTGAGTATTTCCATTTGATGCTACTTTATACTTCCACTCCACTTCATTTCAGAGGGATAATAGTATACATTTTTTTAATGATACAACACTTTGTTAATGATGAAACTAGTGGTTCACAACTGTTTTGACTTTTGATGTCTTACAAAAAGAAGTGTGTGATCTGAGTCACATTTCAGATGTTTATGCGTTAACAGCTCCACTAAATAGTGACCCCCCCCCCCCCCCTCAAAACTTCTCACATGGTTTCATTTCAATAAATGTTCAAGTGATCCAATATTTCACCAAAAATCAAAGATTAGAGAAAAAAAGTCCAAAAACTGGAAACAGATTTGTTTATCAGAACTTTGTTTTTCCCTCCTTCCTCTCCCATTAATCATCTCAACCCCTCACATTTATCTGATGACTCTTGGGAACCACTGGACTAAATTAGCTAACTGGATATGAAGTAGTTCAAACTAGCTCCACCTCCAGCAGCTACAATAGTAACATGCTGCTCTAACACTGATGCTTCATTATTAATAATCTAATAATGTCATATATAATATCATTAGAGGGGGGACCAAATCACTACTTTCATTGCGATAGTTCACATCACAGTAGTAATACTTGTACACGTTTACTTGAATTGGATTTTTCATGCAGAACTTTAACTTGTAATGGAGTATTTTCACATCACTGTATTGGTACTTTTATTCAAAGTAAAGAATCTAAGTACTTCTTACACTGCATATCCGCATCACGTTAAAACTTCATGTTGCCTTTATGTGTGTGAGATACGGTGACGTATTGTGTGCTGATGTTTTTGTGGAAAAAATAAATCAAATGAAATTTTTGAACATTTTTGTCACCATGTTGGCATCAGTTTTCTGATCAATAAGCATTTGACATAATGGAGAAATACAGATTTTCAGTTTGTTATAAAAATCAACAGGTATGTCACATTTGCGTTTAAAAAGAGGAGGGAAACTACGATTAGCCTAATTGGATGTATCAATTTCTGGCACATTCAAGAAGTAACTTTCACTGACTCTAAATCAATCTGGAAATGACCTGTAAAACTCGTCGTTCACATCCGTTGTGCCAAAGCGTGACTAACTTAATTTTGAAGGTTGTCTAAGTTATACTTTATGTTTGAAAGCCATAAAGTATCATCTTTTCTTTTAGAGAAGTGATTTACATACTGCTGCGTCACCATTTCCTGTGCAGTCCACTGTTTTTTTCATGCAGTTATACTGAGGAGACTATTTTTCCGCAGAAAAAGAAATCAGCTTTCAGGCTGCACAGACAGAAACGCGACAGAGCCTCTATTCAAGAATGGATCACTGACCAAACACTTCAACTACACAAAAAAGGCAGGTAGGTTTTTCTTTTATCTCACTACATGATGGAAATGTTGAAATCTAACGAAATGTAACTTTTTTTGGAGTAACTTACTGTATTTTCTGGCATCTGTGACAGATATGTTGATAAGAGAAGAAAATGTCTCCATATTCTACAGTCTGCTGTGTTGTTAAAATTTTTAACATGGCAAAGGTTAAAGTCATTAATTGACACTTGGTTTGATCGATGTTAGTAAACTGTCAAATCCTCCTCTACTTTAGGGGGGAAAAAGTTATCTTTCCAAGCTTTTGTGTTGCATTTTCATAGTTGAGCCTACAGGGGGCGCCTCAGCCTTTGGATTTGCTCTGTTCAAACAATCAATGTCTTTTTGAACCCTGCAAACATTTCTCATCAATCACCTTTACTTAATCTATTTCCTGGCATATCCCAACAAGTTTCTGTTCAGTTTTCTTTGGACAATTCATCAACCTGCTCTTACATGCACACTCATGCACAAGCTGTATGAAACCTCACACACCATTATTCAAGGTTTCAAGGTTTCTGAGCCCATGATGTTGTGGCTGCTGTGTGGAAACAAAAAGAAAAATGTCATGAGATAAAGGAATGTCCTTGTGCTAAACTTTGCTTGAATCATTGCCGCTGTGCTGTCGAGACTGCACTTATTCAAAGCATAAAGCATTTTAGCGGCCGTAGTTACTTGTTTTAACATTTTATTATTCATCTGTTAATCAAAGAATGAATGATTAGCTGCAGATTATTGTTTGTCAAAAGTAATCAGTTTATCATCCCAGTACTTTTCTTTCATTATTGAGTGTGCTGTTTGTCACTCATCATTGAATTCATGATGTGTGACAACAATGACAAAAATATGACAAAAAACATCCTCAGCCCTGGCACTGCCAACACAATAAGGGAGTCATGATGTTGATACCAGTTTTCAGCAGCAAAATGGAGTCTGCATGCAAAATAATAAGAGTCCAAACAGGTTTGAAACGTGCCTGAGGCTGCAAACTCTTGAATATATGAATAATCAAACAGCTCACATTCCTGAACAACAACAGAATAGCTAAAGTAGCACAGTAGGAGTGTTGTGCAGTCAAATATTAAAAAAAGAAAGTTTGAGGAGCTAGTCACACTATTTTTATTTCACTTTTTCTACAGAAGACACTTGCAGCTTATTTTTCTTTGCAGCTCATATCTCTGCCAGACAAGTTGTGTCTTCTCAACCTGACTCCACTTAATTCTGAAGTTTAAGAGTCGCCTCAGGTCGTTTCCCGAAACCAGATACAGTGTTTATTGCCCCAAACTTATTTTTATGACAAAATGGAGCAGATAACTATGCAGTGACTTCGACCTGTTGCTGTTCTCCTCTCAGATGTGTTCAATATTTCCATACTTTTCTCCACTCCTTGCTGTCTGGAACATGCAGAGGCTGAAAGAGGGTTAGGGTTAGGAATTTTTGGAGTGTAGGTGGCAAAAGCCCCATAGCTCAGTGGAATAATCCCACTTGAACGTCTGAGGGTTTTGGATTTACGGTGGATCCTAAACAAACACACATAAAATTCAGTGATTTTATTTCTGATAATAAATGTTCCCTCTTTTGCGACTGTGGTTTAAGCCAGTGTCTAATCATGAGAAGCCGAGCATAATGCTGAGTTTTGTCACAGCTGTAAGGATTTCATGTATCAATGCAAGTGTATACAGTGTATGGAGCAGATGCATGCTGTGGTTTGATTTGAACTTGGTTTAATTCTCCTGTGTCATGCTAGAAAAAGGAAGTGGCTTCTCATGAGAAATCCAGATGGCTCAGCGATCACTGGAACAATGAATTCCACGAGTTTAAGCTTACTTTCTGGTAAAACATCCCACAAAAAGCAGTGAGTGTCTCCCTCTTTTGTGTTCAGACAGTGAGGATTCGCAGGAAGGACAATCTTTACGAGGCCTTGAAAGGTTTTGACTGAGACCGAGAAAAGCTGCACAGTGGCAGAGCTGTAGGCTTCCTGCTGACTTGATGCTACAAACTGTGATGACGGATGTCTGTGTTTTGTGACTTCCTCTGTTCCCAAGTCTGGGGGATGATAAGCCACCCCAAGAGACTGAATGGAGCAGGTTTTATGGACGGGCAGTGCTTCAAACCTTTGGTGTGTGGATGTTTTGCATGTAGCAGCATTGACAGTTTACCATAAATGGCAACAAGATGCACATTCATTAGTGTGAGGTTCTTAATATATAGAGAACAGACGCTCTTGACAACAACTCTTGACCTTGGAAACCGCCAACAAAACACCCTCCACTATCACACAGTCTTCATCAGCAGTTTAAATTTGCTCATTTGTAATGGAGCTTTCATTAACTTCCAGCTGATAAGCAAATAAAACAGTAATTGTTCAAATTGCGTGAAAAGGCTCAACGGTACTGATAAATCAGATTAAAAAGGGGCAGAAAATCCCTTAAATGATGATGACCCCTGTAAATGAGATTATGATGCATGTCGCAGCAGCATAACTGAAAACAAAATGAAGTCTTCATATAAATATGCTTGTTTACTTCTACTGAACAGATACTGACCAGCGGATTATTGAGAAGCATGCAGTACAAGTACAAGTTGGACATACTTGTGGCTTTCTCATTTCGCTGTTGTAATCTTTAATCTTTGTGGAAATGCATGACATGAACTGGACAACATCAGCTGACACTACAAAGATGTGTTTTATTTGTCAGAGCCACAGTGAGAGTTAAGAGGTTTCATTTGGTTGGAGTTAACTCAATCCAAGGGGGGATATTTCATTTTGGGTGAATATTGACATTTTTGTGGTCACCTTCAGTTTTGGTCTTGGTCTTGGTTCAGCCCCAACACAGCAACATTTTATGACAAAAAGCCCAAATACATGCAGTAGAATACAATTCGAGAAAAGTACTGCTAGGATGTAACTATGTGCTCCACAGTTTTACATGAGTATTTGTACTTTATTTGAGTATCACAACTATATATCATTTTATAGTTCCACTTCCCTATATTTCAGAGAATTGATTAGAACACTTCTTCATCTGACAGCTGTAGGTTTTACTTTGCAGATGAAAAATATACAGTAAGTTTACAAAATCATTTGATCAGTTAAAATGTTATATAACAAAATGTTAGAGATTAAAATACACTCCTACACAGCTGCATATTTAAAATGTTGTTTAACTGTTAATGCACCTGGAGTAATAATTCAATAACATAATATTTATAATAACAACAGCTGTGATTCTTTTCCATTATGAGTACTTTTAACTTTTAAGACTTAACATATGTTTTGCTGGTAATATTTATCTACTTATACCTAAAATATTTGAAATGCATGAACAGTTTTGGACCATATCTAAGTACTGTGCTTAAGTACAGTTTTAAGGTATATGTACTTTGTGATATTTAATATTCTGATGCTGCACAACAGTGTGTAAAGTAGTTCCAATTATCCTCAGTTCATTAAGATATGTTATATTGTTCTGTGCAATAATATAACACTAGCCAGGGGCCAGTCTATTGCATGAGTACTTTTAATTTTGATATTTGAAGTACATTTTTCTAATTATGTATTGTTACATATAGTTACACATTTTACTTTTCATAAGGGAGTATTCTTAAACTGCTGTATTGCTAAATCTACTGATCTACTAAAGGATAAAAATACTACTTTCTATTTTCATACCTTATATTTTTAATAATATTATAACTGATGAGCCATTTTAGCTATTTTATAGTATGACATTTGTACTATAGCTTGGCAGTTTAACTAAGTGCATTTACTCAAGTACTGTACATAAGTACAATCTTAAGGTACTTGTACTTTAGGTCACTTAATACTTTTCAGCTGAAGATGTTGCAAACCTTTTCTCATTTTACAAACTGCCCAGCAGTATGTAGAGTGGCTCAAATCAGTTCCAACTACCTCTATAATAGAAACTGTACTGGTCAGTGATATAACACTGATAAGGACTATGATTCTGCAAAATGTGTTTGTTTACTTGTAATACATTAACTACATTTAGCTGATGTAAAGGAGTACTTTTAAATTACACGCAAGTATAAGATGAATACTTCTTTCAACATGTAATCTTTACACTACTGATGTACACAGTACATACAGTGTTTAACTATTAAATCTATAAATATTTTTATAAAATGATCAACAATTTGTATGTAAAATATGAATCTGTTACCATTAACTATGACTCATCACTCATTGATGTACTGCAGTAAACAGGACAGTACTTACCTCTGAAATGTATACAGCACAAGTAAATGGCACAAAACTGTAGTAAATGTAAGCAACCTTCATTATAATAGAGAGATAGATACTTTCATTTAGGCATCCAAAACGGCCAAGAATAAAATAAAAACTCTGGCCATCATAAAAGAGCTATCACTATGATAGAGTCTGTGCCAATGGAGGATGGTTAACAGTGCAATAATAATTATTATTACTGTAAATAATATAAAATACAACTTGGAGATAAAGCAGTACAGCAGTCCCACCAATGTTAGACATATAGTCATGTCATTGGGACTGGATTAAAAGTGATTTCAGTGCTCTCCTTGGTAGCAAACCTTCATCTTCTGACAAATGAAAGCCATCTTTGTGTGTGTGGGTGAAATGTATGCAGACAATGTCCCATAAGCTGCCCCCATCCATTCAACTGGTGCATATTCATCCACACTCCTCAAGCCCGGCGTGACAATAAACAAGAGGGGAGAGAGTGTGAATGCCTGGCTGAGGAGGAGGGCATGGGGCCAAATCTGGAGAAAAGCGGGGGGCAAACAACCCGTCTCCACGGCAACAAGTCCTGCCTCCCACTCTGCGGGCGGCTGTGAGAGGGGAGACAGGAGGGCTTTTTTTTTCTCTCTTTTTTTTGTCGGTTTTGGTTGGAAAGACATGAGTCGGAGTTTATTGACGAAGGCAGGTATCAGACCAAACCAGCCAAAGTTTCTCGCCGCATAGACGAACTGGATTTGTGTGCGTCGCATTGGGATTACAATCAGAAAATGTCAGCAGCCATGGATGAGAGGGGAAACCTGGAGGTAAAAAAAAAAAAAAAAAGAAAAGACAAAAAGACGCGAGTTAGTTAGTTACTGGACACGACTTTTAAACAGGAAGGTCGAATGTTTAGATAGCGTTACAAACTAGCGAAAACATGTATTAAAGTTGTGTAAAAGATAGTTTGTATTGTAGTGTAAATCTTCGCGTGACCATATTTGGTCATAGACATGTTAAAGCATGAAGTGCAGCAAGCTGGCTAAAACACTAGTTGTTGTTTTTTTAGTTGACCCTTTGAATGCAGGGAAATGTCCCAGCAGCGGTGAGGCTGTGCATTGTAATGAACCTGGACCAAGTGATCTGAACTAAGCTAAAACAGACATAAAGTTAAAGCAGCAGATAACAGCAGGACTCACACCACTCTCAACTGGACTTAGAGTGTCCTTTTCCTGTTGTAGTGTGTTCTTTTGTCTTGGGGGCTAAAACTCACATGAATGTTTGACTTTATGAATTATGCTTTATATTTGATCTGATATGATTATGGTCACACTTTCTACAGATTTTATGCAAGGTTGCACTCATGCAGCTGTATCAGTAAGTGCTTTAGCCTATGTATGTGCCATATACATCACATCAACAGTGCACACTCACTGTAGTGTATAGTTATGTACTTACATAGGTATATTACTGATATGTATTGTGTGTACATTAGGGCTGCAGTTAATGATTATATTCATTATCCATTATTGTGTTGTTTATTTTCTCAATGAGTCACCTGGTCTGGAAGATGTCAGAAAATGTTAAAATTGTCAATCATTATTTCCCAAAGCTCAAGATGTAACCTCAAATGTCTTCAAAGATATTGAGTTTACTATCATAAAAGACTAAAACAGACCAAAAATATTCACATTCGAGAAGTTGGAACCACAGAAGTTTGGCATTTTGTCTTGAAAAATGACTCAAAACAATGAATTATCAAAATAGTTGGTGATTTATTTCAACTTATTGATTAGTTGACTAATCGTTGCAGCTCCACTGTATGGTTTATGTACATTGTGTGTACTGCAACTAATTCATTTCATTATTTAGTCGACTCATCTGTTGATAATCTTCTCAATCAATTGATTAATTGTTTGTCCTATAGGAAACAGTGAAAAATGCCCATCCCAGTTTCCTGGAGCCCGAGATGATATGTTTCTATTATTACAATGATTCATCTATTAATCGACTAAACATATGATTTATTTTGATAATTGATTAATTGTTTTTGTCTTTTTTTTTAAGTCTCAGCTTCTTAAATGTGATTATTTCCTGATGTCTTTTGTTTCTTTAGTCGTCCAGGACACTAAAGTGAATATCTTTGTTTGGGTTTTGGTGTTGGTCTGAACAAAACAAGACATTTGAGGTTTCATCTTGGTCTTTGGGAAACGGTGATTGACGCTTTCACCATTTTCTGACACTGAATAGATCAATCAACTAAAATAATTGACAAATGAATCAATTATGAAAATATTTGTTAGTTGCAGCCCCATTCAAATGTCTTGTGTTGTCAGACCAACAGTTCAACACCCCAAATATATTCAGTTTAAAATGGTATAAAACAGTGTTTTTATGTTAAAATTAGAAGATTTTGATCAAATTTGGTTAAAAACCAAGCAACAAGTGATGGATGGACAAAATGTTTCCCTAGGGAAAGATTACCATTTTTTAAAAACATTTGATCTATTTTTCCATTAACTCCTACACCAAGAAAACAGTTCACGTAGTTTTCTACCACTGTGTAGGTAGAACAAGTACGCAACAAGTAGTTTATAGACTTGGGACAACATCCGCAGTTAAAGAAAGGCGCGTTTCTGCCTGTTTACATATTAGTTTTCTTGACAAAAGGATATATATTTTTATTTTATTAGTTTATTTGTCAGGGACAGTGCATATTAATAAACATTTCTGTAAATGTGCCAGAATTAGCCCAAAGGCTAGTTTTCATCTGTTGTCCCTGGCCAGGTGAGATTTGGCAGCCTAAAATCAAGATCAAGAAACAGATTTAAAACATTAGACAGGTTAGTTACAATAAGTATAAAACACAGCGTGACATAAGCAGCACACAGTAAAACAAAGCAAACTACGACTGAACAAAGCGACAAACAAACAGTAACGGAGCAGTTAGACAGGAGCAGACATAAGCAAGAACTAATGTGAGCTCAAATGGACATAAGCAGGTAAAACATATATGAGCAGCAATCAAACAAGAAGCAGGACAGGAACAGTAACACAACAGGACAATTCAACTGCATAAACAGGGACAGACATAAGAAAAACAATTTCAAGAAACATTATAAAAATAAAATGGGTCAGGCAACAAGACATTTTGACAGCAAACACAAAGACAGACTAGCAGGAACGAGTAAAAACAGGTAAAACATATATGAGTGAATACATGAATGACTCAATTTGTATAGGATTACTCTACACACAATGCACACCTAACAAAACCGATCTGTTAGAATGCTTCAACTAATTTTATTTAGCTCTCTTTATTTCCCAAAAGACTTTCTATTGTGCAGATCAAACAATGACCTCACTGGACAGGACTGTCAACATGAAGCTATTGAGGAGGTTCTGCCCTGTTCCCCTTTCAGTGCAGCAGCAGTGAGCCTGGCCTATCACCACACACTTTCAAAGGGACTGTTGTTCATGAACATCACAATAACACCTCTCTTTCCTCTTTTTTCATAGTACATCAAGCTTAAAACAACTAAAAACGACAAGTCTTTAGTACATTTTAGATAGATTTAAATAGACAGTTTTGACTTCCTGTGTTTGTACTTTGGTAAAAAAGGATTTCTCATGCAAATAGCAACAAGGTCTGTACATTTTTAGAAGTCACCGTGTTTATAAAAAGACGTTGCTGATGACTTTTTCATATGTACAGTGCTACTGTGTGTGCTGAGTTGGGGCTACAGCCAACAGCTCTAAATAGAGACACTTCAGGAAAGAGAAGTTTTATTGTGTTTTTGAGTCTCCGTCTTTAACAGAAAAATTTGCACCTTGTTAGCAGCTGATTCATACTTGACTTTACACAGTGATAGATGTAAAATCATTAAACGTAATAGACAGAGGTTGGAAAGATATTTTATTCTTTCCATCCATTGTTGCCTGATCATGTGACAAAATGTAACAATAAGGTAACAAACTAGTCATTGATGTTTGAAGTACTTCCTGTTGTTCCCTCAGTAGAGGCAGGGTAACAAGTGGAGCAGCTTTTTAAGAGGGAGGCTAATCTTTTTTTTTACCTGTTAAAGCTCCAGTGAGAACTTTTACATATAAATGAAAGACCATTACATTCAAGCCCTCGCCTAACAAGTTCACACAATGCTGATTAAGCCTATCACTACTGTATAAATCTCTTTGTATTTCACATATACCAGAGTTTTTCATCAAGTGTCAGGTTTGACATTCCTGCACTACTGCACATGCTCAATGGGCAGACTTCTGCTGGCCGAGCTGGCTAACTTCCTATTAGCTTTCTTCTAGCTTGAATGGGGATAAAACAGTGCAATCGCTCTTTTAGACTTTTTAAGTGTTATTGGAATAAATACATCAAATTCGGATACTAAAATTAGTAATTTGACGCTCCAAACTATTTATCCACCATTTTACTGTCACAACAGTCGTGACAGAGTAGGCTAAAGCAGAGTCTATGATGTAAGCATGTGTCGACAATGTTCTTGTAATTACTCTAACTGCCAAAAGGGGAAACAAAAGTCTCAAACTCCAGCTTTAAGTCTTGGAAAACGTTATTTGTGTAGCTGAACTTAGGTGCTGCAGGTATTTGTGTAGAATATGATCTGCAGTTCTGGCAGTTTCAGGAATAACTTTTGGTGTTTTTGGTGGTAGTTTACTTGCATAGTTTCACAGATTTTCAGATGGCACATAACCTTTTAGACCTAGAGTCAGGGGGTTAGTGGTTTACAGCTATGCTAGAGGACGGCGAGGAATGGCGTTGGTGGGATGGTGTTGATCTGTTGGTCGGTCAGGTTTTTAGACTCTCGCCTACAGTCTTGTTTGTCTTCATTTATACTGAAATGTTTTTGGGAAATCTTCGTTGTTCATCAGTATTTTATACTTCACACTCATACAAACAAACACATGCCTTGGAGTTGCTGAGTACAAGAGTCTGATGATACTTTTGGCTGTGGAGCAGCTCTGAAGGAGCAGTTTTGTTCATCATTTTGCCAAAGGGAGTTCAGATTTTATCTGTATGTATAATTTCCATTTGGCTGATCTCTCAGTCAGGACCATGAATTTTAACCAGGGTCGAGGTCACAAGACCATCTCTTCCTGCTTTACCCCCGAGCTCTAATAAAGTTATTAATCACTGAGAGAATTCCTCCTTTGATATAAAGACAATTTTTCTTTCATGCTTCATTGACTGGCATGAAGCAACCAAGCTGATGTGCATGTAAATACTCATTCAGTTATCTTTGTAACCTACCAGTGACTGTAGTTGTAGGCTGTGGCTGTATTGTACAATGTTTCAGCTTTTGTTTCACAATCACATGGCTCAAAATCACACATGAATCACACAAATGAAGATAGTAGGTACACTTTTAAATGCATTTAGGTGAGCAGGTAGAGTATAAAATAGTAGAGATTGGTTATAACCTCCATACTACATACAAGGATTAAGAGAGAGTGAGTCAGTATCCCAGAGGTAATGACGTGCTGGAAGAAAGCTTCTGCAACCATGTCTGTGTTGAAACAAATGGAGCAGAGTTCAACTCAAGTTCATCTTGAACATATTCTTTGCTTGTGAGTTTACAACATTGAACTCTAGTACATATACACGTCTGTTTTGTTTATTTATGTCTCTTTTTCCCGTCACAGACATGTTTGACTCTGTTGTGAGAACACAAGAGGATGTATTTTAGCTTGTTTAAGCCTGTTGTTCCCCAGTTGCTAGCTACATTCATTCTTTTATTATCCCTGATTCACAGCCTCAGACTTTGCTTTTATACTTGCTGCCATGGAAACTATTTTTTTTAAAAGCTAGTTAGCTTAGTGCAAGTGGCACCTCTTTAATGCCATTTCTTTATGTTTGCTGAATAGTAAATATATAACATTATAACCAATTAATAATCTGATTATACACTGTACATTTAGTGGTGTGATAAATTGGTCCTTTTTTTTCAGATGTGCATGATGTGCAGAGCTGTTCTTCATATCGTGTCACCATAACATGATGTCACCATGTGAACACGCCGGGCTTACTCATTGTCTGTGATTACTAACACTTTTATGAAGTTGATGTGTATGACGCTTTCAGCGGTTTAACACTTGTCAGAACCTGTTGATATTCAGAATAAATGGTGCACGTCATTTCTCAAGGCTCTCGATTCTTCTTCCTCTTTATAAAGTGGACAACTGTAATAAAGTGCTTACTAGGAACATATTCGATTAATATTAAGGACAGATGCAATTTCTTTGTCTGACTTTGTCATCATACACATTATGGTTTTCCTTATGAGATCACTTCCAGTTATCTTTATTCATTCAGTGACCTCATATGTCACAAGCACTAATGTAATGAGTGATGGAAAACAGAGGACATTTTGTATTGAGAGAGGCTCATGCAAAATACTGATGGAAACAGATTTTTGAATAAATCTCCTCTTGTATTGTCGTTATGGGCATAAAAGTTGTTGATAGAAAAACATTGATTTGATTTTTTTTTTTTTTTTGCTAACTTTTAAGATTTTTGTTCAGTATTTGCTAATTTAGATGGAAATATGACATTATAGATTCTAACCTGCTTGACTGGTAAAAACTGAAAAATGCTCTTATTGAAGAGAACGTGAGCAATGCAGGTGATGCAGCTAATCATTTTTGTTGGGTTAGTCAAACTTTGACTTCAGTGGTAAACAAGAATACACCTTTACCTCCTTTTCCGGGCAAAAGTCAAAGACTGTGTGTCAGAGGTCAGCTCTGTGACGAAAACAATCTACCCCCCCCCCCCCCCCCCCACCACCACCACCACCACCACCTCTGCTGGAGCTGAGATGGATATAAGCCTGTTTTCCACATGCCTGCCTCTGCAGCTGTGCATGCTCATATCTAGGTTACACAGGAGGGTTTTCCCTCTTTTCCACAAAGAGCAACATGCCATGATTACTCAGAAAAAAAAGAAGCTGAAACGGCTAAAAAAGGAGATAAAAAAAGATTCCAAGAATTGGTTGCACCTGGCTAACTGAGCTATATAATGGCAACATGGCAAAGTATGTGGTAGAGTATGTTGGTAATTACGTAGGTATGGCTGTGTGCAACTGCCAGTAGCATCAACCTTGGCGGTTTTCTTTTACATAGAGACACATAGAGGCTGTCAGAGCCTCAAACGGGCCTTCAGAGAAAGATTATGAATGGAATACATGTATTTTCAATATAATACATCAGTCTTTATGTTTCAGCACAAAAGTTTAGCTCTCCCACCATACACAGTTCATATGTGTGTTGCAAATGCTTTAATGTGAAGTCAGATGATGCAACTCAACCACTTCAAGTCTCTTTTTTGTTCTTAGCGGACAAAACTCGTCTGTCTGCTCATTTTGCAACAATGGCATGGATCAGTGTGTGGGCTCATACACCCACGTCTGCCAGTGAGTTGTGACGTCTGGGAAGAGTTGAGAATCGGCAGAGATTTTCACTCTTCCTGTACCCATAGCCTCTTGGATGCATGTAAGCTCTGTGGTGGTTTTTAAAAACCTTGAAGACAGGTTGCTGATCAGCAGAAACGGAGGAGCGGGTCAGCCAGGAAAGCTGAGTAGCAGCAGACTGGAGAGAATTACAGCATTAGCCTCTGTTTATGGGAACTGCTGTGTCTCCCCCTGCATGCTTTTAAGGATAAACAAAGATCTCATAGGAAACCCAGTCGCAGAAGGTTACTGAAAGTTTGTCAGCCATGATGTCACCTCATTGAGTGAACATCAAGTGCCAGGTGCTTAGACTGTGCGTAATTGTGTGTCGACTTTGTTGAATGAGAAAGAAGCTCTTCTTGGCATCAGATCCAGGTGTTTCAGCCCCGTCTTTTGTGTTTTCTTTCACTCTTTGAAAACATTCTTTAATACTCTGAATGCAGCGGCGGTCTGATGGATAGGGCAAATATTAGTACATTCCTGCATGAAGTGAGGAGAACTGTGTATCAGATGATCTGTCAAATGTGACAGGGCCAAGGACGTGTGGGCGCTCTTTTGAAAGATATTTAACCTAATTAAGTCTCTCTCTTCCACACACACACACACACACACAAGTGCGCGCACACACACACAGAGCTGATAAAAGACTTACATTTTAACCACCATCTCCCTCTCAAGGACGTATTGAACACAAAGGGCTCTTTTATTCCAGACCCAATAGTCTAATGGACACAGTGTTTCAATTCCATTTCATGAATATAGTCTTGTTGCTGAGGAAAATATGCATCACTGATATGCCTCTCACGTAATCAATTAGTCCTTCTTGACTTGAACATAGCAAAACCAGGAAAGCCCCAGAAATGGCTAAGCTAGGTCATTAAGATGATGGTGTTGAATTTCTCAATGGGGCAGTTTGGCTTTTGGGATTTATTCTCATGTAGTGGCCAAACACAAGCCAACTCATGGATGAGTCTTTACCTCCCTCTGTGTTGAGTTTGACGTAATGGGAATAACTGAAGGAAATGTAAAAGTATATCTTTACAAACAAAGGGAAGAAGAGCTTTTACTGTAACTTCTCTGAAGCTGGATGTCTTGTTTTATTAGCTATAAATTGTACATTTTGTTTTATTTTGTCTCAAATTCTATTATATTTTTCATCTATTTCTGTTTTTCTGTTATTTTTTGTTTATTGTTAGTTGTGGTCACTAATTCATTCATGATGATGTGATAGTCCGCTGTCAGACAGAAGTGTTTATGTTACTTAAGAGCAGATGTGCCTGGGGGCGAATGTGGTGAAATGGTTGCTTCTCTGGAACATTGATACACATGGGTGATGGTTTATCCTGACGTCATGATGCACAGCTGACATAGAAAAAGGACTGCGTGACATCCTTTAGACTTGCTTGTGTTTGTTACCTGATTTTTTTGGTTAGTTACATTACATAACAAAACCATAACAAAATGTTTTTCAGTGGCTTGCAACTAAGTTTTCATCCTTGGCAATATTGTTAATTGTATTAATACCCATTTGAGCCAATTTTATGAATTTAAGAGACACAAGCATTCCAGCATTTTCTCACGTTTAATCAAAATCTTCCACTAACTCATGTCTTGAATTAGTCTGGCTAACACCAGGAGCCGTTCATTTCCTCGTATTTGAGGCAGGATCAACGAATGTCGATCAAATGCTTCTGTACGCTACTGGACAAACTTACAGCCAATCATATCAACGATACACGATGACGTATTCAAAAAAAAATCATGTTTTGTTCTATTTTCAAAGTGAACTTGCTTTCCAATTTATTTAGCACACAATCTATTGCTGCTTCGAATGGTTGCTGCACCTCTGTGGCCGCCATGCTGGATATAAAAGGGTTCCCATATATATTAAAGGGGACTTATCATACTTTTTGTGATTCCTGTTTTTTTATTGGTTTGTTTGTTTTTTTATTGTTATGATGTCCAAAAATTCGAAATCAGAACAGAGTGGGCTCAGAGGGCGGCCTTAAAGAGACATTAGATAAAACTGCCTGTTTCAGACAGAGGCTGAACTGAGGGGCTGCTGCATGGAGATTATATTAAATCAGGAGGGTTTTTAACTGTAAATTATGCAAGTATTTATAACAGTTGATCCCCAGAATATAAACATGAACCTGAAAATGTGCACAAGACATCTTCTTTAATGTCCTTTTGTTTGTCATCAGGAAAGGCAAGGCAAGGCAGTTTTATTTATATAGCGCATTTCATACACAATGGCAACTCAATGTGCTTTACATAAAACAGAAAAACATGTAATTTGAGAAACATTAAAACATACAATTAACCCCCCACCCCCACCCCCCACACTAATAATAAAAACAAAGTACAGAAATAAAATGCTAGAATAGAGCATTAAATATAAGATTGCAGCATGAGATAATGATTTGCTTTAAAATCATTAAAAGGACATAGAGTGCAAATGAAAGATTAAAATGTAAAGTGCTTTAAAAGAGCCCAATCATAAGCACAGGAGAAGAGAAGTGTTTTTAACCTGGATTTAAAAATGTTCACAGTTGGGGCTGATTTCAGTTCTGCTGGTAGTTTGTTCCAGTTGTGTGCAACATAACAGCTAAAAGCTGCTTCACCATGTTTAGTTTGAACTCTGGGCTCCGCTATCTGACCTGAGTCAGTAGATCTCAGAGCTCTACTGGGTTTATATTCTACTAACATGTCATTCATGTATTCTGGACCTAAACCATTCAGTGATTTGTAGACCAGTAGCAGAACTTTAAAATCTATTCTATAGCTGACTGGGACCCAGTGTAAAGCCTTTACAACTGGAGTAATGTGCTCTGATCTCTTTGTTCTGGTCAGAACTCGAGCTGCAGCGTTCTGAATGAGTCCAGTCAGAAGACCGTTACAGTAGTCGAGTCTACTTGAGATGAAAGCATGAATCAACTTCTCCTGGTCTGTTTGAGACATAAAACCCTTGAGTCTGATCAGCACGCCAAGGTTTTGGACTTGGTCCCTAGTTTTTAGAGAGAGTGACTCGAGATGTTTACTGACAGCAATCCTCTTCTATTGCCAAAAACAATTAGCTCAGTTTTGTCCTGATTTAATTGAAGGAAATTTTGGTTAATCCAATTAGTTACTTGCTCTAAACAGTGACACAATGACTGTATTAGACTGTAGTCATCTGGGGACAGTGCTAGGTATATCTGCGTGTCATCTGCATAACTGTGATAGTCTACATTAGAGTTCTGCAGAATTTGACCCAAGGGCAGGACTGTTCTGCTGAGTCCTGCCCGTGTTTCCAACCTGTTCAACAGTATACTGTGATCCACAGTGTCAAACACAGCACTGAGATCTAACAGGACCAGAACTGACACCTTGCCTGAGTCAGTGTTCAACCTCATGTCATTTAACACTCTAATAAGAGCTGTTTCTGTACTGTGGTTAGGTCGGAAGCCTGATTTGAAATTTGTCAAAAAGGCCACTGGAGTTCAAGAAATTGCTGAGTTGATTAAAAACCACTTTCTCAACAATCTTAGCTATAAAAGGAAGATTTGAGATAGGTCTATAGTTGGTTAACATGGAAGCATCCAGTGTTCTCTTTTTTAAGAGTGGGTTAATGACAGCTACTTCTAGGGGTTTAGGAAACGTGCCTGATTGAAGTAAGCTATTTATTACTTGTCGCAAATTAGTTTGGACAGAGTTCACAATAGTTTTTAAAAAATCTGATGGTTTTAGATGCTGCACTGTTTCCTCTATGTTTTTTTGGTCAACTGTTTTAAATTCTGACATCGCAGTTGAGTTATTCCTGGGAGGTCTTAGGGATTGCGTCATTTTATTGTTTTGTTGATTTGTGTTGATATTTAACCTGATGGACTGGATTTTTTCACTGAAAAAGCAAGCAAATTCATTGCATTTTTCTGTGGAAAGGAGTTCTGGAGCTATCTGTTTAGGGGGGTTTGTAAGCTTATCAACCATAGCAAACAGAGTACGAGTGTTGTTGATGTTCTTATTAATAATTTCAGTAAAGTGTCGCTGGCTAGCATTGAGTAACTCATAGTTAAAATTACAAAGACTTTATTTGTAGAGGTCATAGTGAATTTGAAGTTTAGTTTTTCTCCACTTACGCTCTGCTTTCCTGCATTCTGTTTTTAAAGCCTTTATCATCACAGTGTTCCTCCATGGTGTTTTCTGATCAAGATCGTCTTAGTTTTAATAGGTGCAACAGCATCCATGACATGTGAGATTTTCCAGTTAAATTTATCCAGGAGTTCATCAACTGACTCTGCACTCACATAGCTATAGCCTCCATAAACTTTGCACTGGTATTCTCATTTATGTACCTTCTCCTAACAGACACAGAGGTTAACTGGACATTTGGAATGATCTGTAAGTCAAAGAACGCACAGAAATGATCAGAAAGAGCCAAGTCCTTAACATCAACAGAAGAAATATCAACACCTTTAGAGATAACCAGGACCCAGTTGTGCTTTGAAGAATGCCTCAAATCAGCATGAAGCTGTTGACTTTTCACAGTTGACCGTTAACTTGCCTTCGGCTCTGACATCTCTAGAGAAAATTTGTCTTCAATCTGGTTGAATGCACTTTAAAGGTACTCTTGAGCTTTCTTAGAAGTGGTTGTTTACAGACTGTGTAGGGAGATGGTATCAGACCTCAGGAAGTCAGTTGGCTAACGCCTTGGTGTTTACACTGCAGAGTCCGTCTTGGGCCTCTGTGACCTATTTCTGTGATTGTAGCTTTCTTTTTCCAAAATAAGAAAAAAGAAAGTTCTTAATTCCTACAAATGAACATAACAAAGGTGTGAAGAGCGAACATAAAATGTTAGCAATTTTATTTTCTTTGCTGATTGCAGTTTTTCCTAATTGTTTTGCTTTCATTAAACAACCAGTGCTTAATGTGACAGAGAAAAATCTTTTAAGCCAGTGAGAATATTAAGTCACACTACGCAAAACATACAATATTTTTTCAGCAAGTATTAATCAGAGGTAATGTTACACAGCTGTCACTGTGTCTGAATGATATAGGTTGAAATATTCCACCCACGTAACATTCATTTGGTTTAATTTAGGGCAATGTGAAACATTGTATTTCTCAAGCTCCACATATTATTTCTCAGTTTCCTTTTTATGTTAAATGTCCAGAATGGTTTGTTTTGCTTAATCTTGCAATCATGGATAAATTATTTAGCTACTTTTTGTTTATTTTGCTATACAAAAGTGTGTCTTCACTGAACAGTCGTTGATGCCCTGAATATGGCTCTGGCTCTCTGATTTATGAAAATAATGGATCAGATGTTGCTCGATAGGAAACTCTATCTCACATGCAAACTTGTCAAACTTTAGTTAATGTATTTTAGAGTAATTGTATGTTTAAAATGTCTCTGTGTCACAGAAACTATAGGATCTTAATGATTCTGCCCTATTTTTTTTTTACCAGTTTTCTATAAAAATGCACTTTGATTGTAAGGTTTTTCATGTTTTACTCTCGCAATCTAAAACACAGAATGACAACAGGAGAGGACAGTTATGAGCAGGACAGGACAACACCATTCTCTGTGTTTGATGAAAATAATGATGCATGGCCCATCCTCTTAGCACAGGCCACAGTTACAGGAAATAGCTGACAGCAGGAATGCTCCCTCGCTCTCCTCATCTGTCTCTATAGGACTCAGCTGCACTACTGGTTGGCTGGCTACTTCATACAACAACTTCCTGTAAACAAGTCATGCTGCCAAGCACCCTCCCATCCTCCACCTCTGATCTCTATGGATCTCCATTTGACCTCCTTATGCACCAGAACAATCGCTTTGAGCTGTCTGACAAGGGTCAATGCTGCATTTAAAAAGTGATTTTCAGGGGCAGTGGCCTCCAGTTTAAGGGGATGATTTGACTGAGTGCTAATGGGTCTAATTTGAGATTAAGTCCAGAAAGTGTTTTTTGTTTGTTCATTTGTTAAGACTTGTCATTGTGTTGAGTGATGATGTTGCATTACTGTAAATGAAATTCCTAGGTAATAACACCATGTCTCTGTGTGAGCATGCTTTTAGGAATACCCAACAGTGACCTGAATGATTTTAGCATTACCTACAGCCGTTCACCTCCATTGAAAAGTCTGTTAAGCTGTGTTGTATTCAGTCAGAGGCAGAAATCTCAGACAGGGATAATTTGAAACCATGGCACACAAAACCAAACCTACATATCTGCACAGTTAAGTATTGAGCAACTGTAGACCAGTAAATGTCTGCCAGGCTGATATATTGGCTGAAATTGTACATTAGTATCTGCGTACATGTCAGCTAATAAGCAACAATAAATTGCAGAGTAGAAATGCCAAAGATATGATTGTGGTCATTTAGAAACAGTGTCTCTATTATGTTGTTTGTTCACCAGAGAACACTGACAAGGTTATTGTTAAACACATGTAGGAAATTACCAAGTTATTAAATATTTCTAACTCTCAGTTTATCTTTTTCTGTGGAAGTGACATAATTTTGTGTTGTTTGATATTTGATGTTTTTGCACAACATTTTCAAGGGCTGCAATTCACAGTATCTTTCATAATCTACAGATTTGTTTGGTAATAAATCAATTCATCAGTTGGCTTAAACCCCAAAACATATTCAGTTCACAGATGACCATCGGCAATATTTTCAATGTAGATTCAACATGGCAGGTGCAGTGAAGTGGGGAAATCTGTAGCATTTCTTTCACAGCTTACCGAATGAAATGTTGTCTAGTGCAATACATTACTCTCCTCTTATGGTTGGAAAAATGTTGAAATCAGGGTTCAACGGGGTTATACTAGTAAAGTTTTATTATTATGGAAACAAGTGTTCACTAGTGATATCAAAGTTAAGCGGTCGGATGTACATTGAACCCAGGTGGTGAGCAGAGCTGGGAATTCGGCTCACATGAGTTATCCTGTTCATACTGATGGCACAAACACTTGTCCTGGGTCCTTTATGAGCACAGAAAGTACCTGTTTTGTTATGAGACACTGGATTAAGATCCATGTTCATGACAGTATTGCATCTTTTCATTACTTTATTAAGTGTAATCCCAAAGCTATTATAATAATAGCATTAATTCCCAGTTTAACCTTAGATTTTAGTTGCCATTATCAGTTCAGGGGTTTTTTTTTTGTAAAATGTATGGAATGCTGCAGCTTTTCTAATGTTTAACATCCTTGTGTTTGTCCAGCAGGTGAGTGGGCGGCTTGCAGGCAAACATGACTGCCAACAAGAGTTCGAAGGCTGCGCCTCGTGCAGGAGGGGTTAAAACTCCCCGGGACATCCCCGACAGGTCAGTAACAGCTGGGAAAGGGTGGGCTCATTGGTGTGCTCTTCCTGTAATGCCAAATGGTTATCAAAGTATATATCTGGCTGGATCTTTTTGCTCTTTTAATTTGAAAGAGAAACAAGTGCTCTTTTTTCCCCTTATGGGAAACTACAGGCAAAGATTGCCAGTCATTATAAGACATCCAAATCTTTTGCAAGTATGATCCTGTATCCTGGACAAGGGCCCCATCCAAATCTTAACTGTGAGCAGTGAGCTGAAGCTTGTGTTAGCATGTTGAGAACCGACAGTGTCCTGCTGCGAGAGAAAAACAAACATTGGGAATGATATGTGATATCTTGACTGTTCAACCTTACAGTCTGTCATCCTGTCCATTTTTATCAAGTCAAAAACTGTCAGTCCAGAGGGAATAGTCAGCTTGGTGAGAAAGGGTTTTTTTCTCATGTCACAAACAGCAGTTACACTTGACAATCGTACGTCACGGTTGTGAAATCTAGTTTGTTTACATTGTCAACGGTACACCAGTCTGGCAGGCTGATGGCTGATTTTGAACTAGATGATTGTTATCAGTGGTGCTTCTTTTACTATTGGACTGGCAGAGTCGCTTATTCCTTCCTTCCTTCCTAATTGTCTGTGCTGGTAAGGCAATGCTTAACACACAGGACAATATTTCTCACACAGCAGCTGTGGCAGCAGGTTTCTGTAATACTTGCAGTGTAAATTAGACCTACTGGAAGTGGCAAACCACATACTGTACATTTGAATCATAATGCTATTATTAGGATATGGATTAAGAAAAGTCACTTTCATTTGTTGGTAAATGTGCACACAGAGTTTGGGAAACCTGGAAAATATAAATGTGAGAAAACCTTATCGCAGAAGCACAAAGCTCTCTCACCCTGTTGGCTGCATTCCTCTGACATGATGACTGTTCATTTAACCCTTTTTGATTAAATGTATTTGTCTTCGTACTACAGTCTTATTAACAGCTTAGTGGCCTCGTTGGTTCAAGCTACCCTAGATTCTTTAAGATTGCATTCAAATCTCATGACGCACATATACTTTGCCTCTGCACATTTTAACAGAAGGGGAGATATTAGTTGTGTTGGGTAGCACTGCATAATACAATCCCTTAAAGTATAAAATCAATCTGACACTAGCCTCTAAGCTTGATTACACCTACGCTGAACATTATAGCCTCAAGAGGCACACACATTGCAACATGTATCAACATGGTGGGAAAAGAACAAAAAAAAAGAAAAGAAAAAACATCATCGTCTTGTGATGTGAGTCCACTGTGACAGGATAATTGGAAACGTACACAGTGTCTTACTTGGCAATTTTATGACGTTATAGTTTGCATACATGTCAAGTATTACAGTGAAATACAAACAATAATCCAGAGAGTGATTTACTACCATCTGTGACTAGTGATTTATATAACCAGAAATACATATTCACTAGATTGAATTACAAACTGCTCTGTTTGTATATGTACTGTATATCATGCACATGAGCAAATTTAACCCCAAACTCTCCTGATTAAAATGGGACATACTGTTTGCTAATACATAAACAAGTGGCAGTCAAGGCATAACTACACACTTATCTATGTTGAGCTAAAACAGTAGACATGCTGCTCTTGTAAAAAGTCTGCCCCCTCCATCCTGGTCAGTAACAGGAAGTGGATTGTGGTTGTCTTGCCCTGGTTGCCTGAGTGAAAGCCAGAGGCCAGGTCGACACTAGCATTTAGTGCTCTGTATGGTACTTTATTTGTGGCCGGCTCAGATGAAGCTGACTAAACTGGGATTATTTTTACAAGCATGATGGAGAGGCTAGCAGAACTTCCTAGAAAGTCCCCATGCCCCCAACAGACCCAAATTCTGCACATATTTTCTTTTTGTGTCTGAAAATCTTCACACTTGCAGTGTACAGATAACTAAATGAGCTCAAGGTTTTATTGATTTCATTTTTGCAGTTATAGAATCTATTGCTATGTAAGCAGATAAAATGTCAATGGTGTTTATTAGAAACTGATTTATGAACCAAAAAAAGTACACAAAAACCAAATAATGATATGAGATGAGGTCAACCATGTGCATTAAAACTGATACTAGACGTTCGTTAGTGAGTGTTTGGTCTGGTTGCTACTAAAACATAGCCATTGATACTTAACTTCAGAGACACTCTTCTCTCTCTCTGGCTTCCTACTTTAGCCACATGACTTGGCAATTTAAGTTAGGAGTTTTTCCGAGGAGCTGTTTGGGTTTTAATTTGCCAAAGACAAATTCAAATGACTCCCTTCTGAATCACTGCAGCCTCTGTATATTGACATTGATAACTGTATTTGAGTGAGAATATAATAAGAAGACCTGTTCAGAAACTTTAATGCCTTAGTTAAATAAAAAAGTTAAAAGTGAAATTCACACATTACCAAATATTAGACTGAAAACAACTTTGTAAGAACTATCATATTCAGTGTATTCCCTGCTAATCTAGCTGATACAAATCCTGTTGATTCAAACCACTTTTACACTTTTTTATCATTCTGGTTAAGGCGGGTTCACTGGTTCTGAGTTCTCATATTTCTTCAAGTGAAGTAAGATAAGATGCATCCATCATACTACTTGCAGTTTTGCAGGTTCCTAGGTGTTGTAAAAGTCTCTCCGCCCTGGAGCAGGAGGAATGAAACCAGGGAAGGGCAGATAGGTGTGAAGCCAGATATGTCCCAACCTGCATTGTTGGATCACAGTACACAGTCCTCAGCTTCCTCCTCCCATAACGCTTGTTATTCTAACCATGACTATGACATCAGATCCCCAAATTCTCTACTTTCGCAACAACTCACCAGCTTCCAAGTCATGAGAAGGTTCCTGAACGACTATGAGTACTAAGGTGTCTGGGATCTACAGGGAAAGTTTGGCCTCTGTGGAAATCTCTAATGAGGCAAGCACCGTGAGAAACTGTGTGTGCGGGTGGTGAACGATGATACAGTCAGCAGTAAGCTGGGGAAAAGCACTTAGTATCACTTAGCAGCAGAAAGCTTTGAGGACCAGAGAGGAACAGAGAGACTTTTACAGGTAAGACCTCTGTAATAAATCCTGCTTTCTGTGTGAGGTCCACTGTGATTCTCCTCAAGATAGTTTGATTATGTGGAAAAATCCACAGTGGCATTTTAATGTAGTCTGTATTTCCTTTGGCCTTAATTTTTATCTTGTGTTGCCAAAGACAGAATACTTTCCTGTGGTTATTCTAAATAAGTGGCTCAGGTTTTCATTCGAACTTTGATCTTGGAAATTAATTCAGAGTTTTCTCCCATCTGTTCCACATTGAGATTCTGCTGCAGCAGGGTTGGAGTTGTTGGCAGCTCCTATAACTTGCCTCGTTCAGTTTGTTTGTATCTGTTGGACTGAAATGCTTTTTTGTTGTTGTTTTGTGAAATATTTTTTCATGCCTCTTTTTTTTAGGTGCCAGTCTACATCACCCTGTCCTGTCCTATCTGCCTGCCAGGGGAAGAGCCAGCAGCCTCTCCTCAGTGACAGTGAGAACTCTGGGAAACAGAGCAGGTACGCCAGGACTGACGGCAGGTTTCTGGTACGTGCTGGCTGGAACAGCAAGTCTGCTACCCTGTGCAGTGGTGCATCTCTCACTGGTGATACTGAACCCCAAGGCCGTCTCACCAAATCCAGGAGCATCAGTTGCCTGGACAACAGGCTCTCCATCTATAAGCCCCCAACTCAAACCAAGGAGCATCAGGAAAGTCACGGTGTTGAGGACCAGAAGGACAACCAAGCGGCTCTCTCTCTGGGAGATGGACTTAATGGTAGGCCCCTGAGTTGGAGCACACTCTCACTAGGACCTCACTCTAGCCAAAGCCACAAGCGCACCCTATCTCTCACCCGCTCAGTAGCAGGTGTTCCTCCCATCACAATCCGCAAAAAGATCTCAGAATGGGAGTGCAGAAGGGTCTCTCTGCCTAGGATGAGCTTGTGTCTGGATAAAAGACCAGGAGGGGAGCGTGTAGGGGGCAGTGAGGGCTGCCCGAGCCTGCTCTCTTCTCCCTGTAGCGAGAAGACGTTTGACTTTAAGGGGGTTCGCAGGATGAGCACTGCGTTCTCAGAATGCTCCTACACAGAGACAGAGGAAGAGGAAGGAGTTTCAGATAAAGATGGCCTGGGTCGCTTCCAGAAAAGGATAGGCAAGAACGAGTCCTCAGGAACGTTTGTACGTTCCCTGTCTGCTCGGAAGGAGACATCAGCAGTCCTCAACAGGATACAAAAGATAGAGCAAGCCCTGAAGGAGAATCCCACCCCACCTCCTCCACGCTATCTGAGTAATTGCTATGCTCCAGACAAGATAAGACAAAAGTCTTTTGTGATAGGTGATGACTTGGACAGTACATGCACCAGCAAGCGCAGCAGCATTTGCTCAGTGGCCACTGAACCAGACTCTGTTTTGGTGTCTGATAAGCTCTCTAAACTCAGACAAAGGTTTAGTGTGAGCTCAACCAGGTCTGAGAGCCCAGAGCCACCCAGCCAACAGACTACTGTGGGCTCTCCAGTCAACCCCTTACCCAAACCCAAACGCACTTTTGAGTACGATGCCAAACGGGATCAGAAGAACGCGTTGCCATCCAATGGACTACCTCCAGCTTCTGAGTCTCCCCCGCCTCTCCCCTCGACCCCTGCACCCAGCATGACACGCACGGCAAAGTCGGAGGGGAGCACTCCCATCAGAATCCAAGACAGGTGAGACAAGGATCAGTGTATTTATGGTTCTCCACATGCTGATGTAAAAATACTCTATATTATTAAAAATCAGCTCAAGCATGGAGATCAACTGTGTATCAGTTTGTCTACTACATTCTCAGACAATAAAACATTTGTGTCCTTTATCTTGAGCCCCTTCAGATTAAACAACATGTATCAGAGATGAAGCGCCGCTGCATAACATTGCACTTTACAACCTGCTTCCTGCTAGCAACACCCCTTTGGTGAAACCAACAGTTGTACACACTAAAGTTTCTAACATGTCTGATAAACTTCTGCAGAACCTGTGGAGTGTTTGCTTTGTTCCTGTTGCAGTATAATAAGTTACTTATTAACGTGTCTGGTTGTAGTGTTGGAGAACTTTAATTTGCTTCTCATGTAAAAAGCATTGTGTGGTGTTATAAAGGCTTTCCCAATGTAATGTCATGATTGGTTTATCATAAGGTGAATGCCTACTTGGTAGAAAAGGCAAATAATGTTTGTAAACACTCATAATAAATCTATATTCAATTTCTTACTAAAAAAGTTCACTTGTACACATACTGTAATTGAAATATTGTCATTCTCCAACTTCCTTTAAACTGGCAGCAGCAAATAATAGAAACTAGTAAAATCTTACACTGAATCATCATGTTCCTCTGTTGCGTTCATATTGGCAGAATTTTTGCTGTTGTCGTCTACTCTTATTTATATTCTTATAGTTCTCAGGATCAGATGTCCTCAGATTTTTTGGCGTGAGGGTGGGGCCTCTTCCAATTTTCCCAATGTAAAATGGGGATGAAAATCCTTAAATGTTCATCCCTTGGACTGTGTTTAAAATTCCTGTGGTTCAAGCAATTTCAGACCAAGCTTAAAAGCCACAAGCTGTCGATGGAGCGACATGACCGTACTGTAGATCCCTGCTCTGATGTACTAAATTTCCTCTGCAGTGCCACAGCATATGTTGTGTGCCTTATAGTGTGCAACGAGCACTCAGAAATAGTAAGATATCTGCATGTTACTTGTGACTTGTCAGGAATTTCCTTGTGATTGGAGCACATGTTCCTCGTGGCATTTCTCTGTAACACCCTTTTCTGTTTTTTATACTTAGTAGCCTCTGATTTGAGGCATTTTGAAGGATATGTTATTTTTTGTGAATTTGGATTGGATTAAAAGTGTCTTAAGAACATGTTCAGGTTTTTTCTGTGAGCAGTTGGCCAGTAGAGAGTGCCTTACTGCATTCTTTCTCTCTGCTTATCTGTCTTGCGTTGTGCAACATCTTGCCCATCTTGCTCTGTTTTGATTTTATTTCATTTTCAGGGAATCGTGTGAGTCAGAGGATGCTGCAAGCTTACCATCTTCATATCCGTCCTCACCTGCGGAGAATGGCACAATAACCACAGAGACAAGGAGTCGACCCAATTCCAAAAGCACTTTAGAGGAGAATGCCTATGAGGACATAGTAGGTAAGCACACTGTTACGCAAACTTTGAAAACAGGGGTGGTGTCTGCGTGACCTTTTGGATGCAGTTTGATTCAACTCATATTGGGGAGATGATGTCATATTAGTTAATATTGTTATGAGTAAGACAGTGAAAGTATGTGAGTAAGCTAATAGTTACTTATCTGAACTCCGGATGAAGTATTCAAGCTCATTTCAATTCAAACTCTGCAGCACTGCGAAGAAATGCATTAATCTTGAAATTCTTAGTATTTTTGAAAAGCTTTGTTTTTAATTGCTCTGTACTTACTTACTTTTTGGATATGTAATAATACATTGACTATGAATTGAAAGTATACTTAAAGTGTAAATTCATAAAGTATGTTGATGATAGTGAATGTAGTAGTGACCAGTAGACAGATGTTTTACTGAATGTGATACAGTAGCCCCTGTTTTGCCTGGTTTAATAAGATTGTCAGTGTTGCGTTGCTCCTCCTCCTGCATCTGCCTCATGCAGAAGTGTGGGTTATAGAAAAAGAGTCAGTGAACACTCCTGTGGCCTGAGAATGAGATTAATGGATAACATGTGGTTGTATTTTACTGTCGAGATTGTGTGGTTTTCCACCAATTTCACATTGCTGTCCAGCACTATCTGAAACGTATAGAGAGGATGAGCAATCAGAAACTATACTTATTTTAGCTATAATAGTGCAGCTTGAGGACAAAACTAAAGGTGAAATCTATACTTACCTTAAATTTGGATTCTCCAGCATCATCTTCTCACATTGTAACTCTTTTAGAGACAAGTCGTGTGTCTCACTGTAAACAGGATTGACTTAATAGTTCTCTGAGGTAATGTGTGCATGAATTTCTGGACATACTAAACTCAAATTCCTTTCCGCTAGCAAATGACCCCAGGACTTCTGCCCAGTCCAATTGCCGGATCTCTTAGTGCATATTTAATGTGGTGGAAATGTGTGTCAGTGTAATTATAGTTTTGCTTAAACATCATGAATTCTGTGTTTCATGATGAAGCCTGACTTTGAGGTGTGGTAAAAGGTTTTCACACACTGAAATATCTTTCATGATAAATGTTCAGCGATGATCAAATAAGAGTTGAATGTTTTTGATATGCAGGTATTATATTATTTCATGGTATTCCTACAAGTAGCCGTTCAGATCAGTGCCGTGAACGTCAGCAGTTTAGTGAAGCCGAGGATGTGCAGCAGTCTCAGAGAGAGCGTAAGGGCATGACTGATTTTCATATGAATCCCAACAAAGCCCCCATTGTTCCGCCAGCGTTGTAGAGTGTAGAGTTTGCAGTTTAGAGAGGCACTTCTGCCAATGTCTGTTTGTTCCTGACAGCGACATTGTCTCCGATTGAGTTTGAAATTGTTCCAGCTATTTCCAGCTATTTCAAAACAGGTTTTCAAACTGAGTCCTAATGGAGTATAACAGTGGTTTCCAACACCACTATGCAGTGGTTTACAGGTCAGATGATCCATTTGAGAAGCAGCCACAGCAGACGGAAATGAGCCATGTTTCAGTCCCTCTGTGCCCCTATTTTAACAAGTATCTTATTCAGAGAACCAGAACTCTCCACTTATTTCTCTCAAACATCTACTGTACCAGAGTTAACATGAAAATGAGGATGCTCTCTCTGAAAATCTTGTCTTTTGGCACATGTTTATGATGCCTGATGTTGACCTTGAAGTAATTTTTTACCTTTGATACCGTGCTACTGCAGTCTATACTTGATTAACAGTGCCCCAATAAGTGATTTCTTTACAGGCTGATGAATCACACCCCATGCACTTGTGAAACTATGATTCAGCTGTCTGAATTTTTGAGTCCTAGCCTGGTTCATCCTCACAGTGTTGCGTTACCTTCACTGACGTAGTTTGCCACTTTAATTCTTGTGAATAAATCTGGGAGAAGGTTTGGTACGTGTTAGGAGTGATTCACATTCAAATCAAGTTGCACTGGCGCTATTGAGCCTGTAATTTTGTTAGTCTTTGGTGCAAAAGATATGAAAACTACTGTCCATTACTTTACATAGTTTGTATGTGGTCACAAGGAGACTGTTCTCAGGATGGACACACTGTATAGTTTGCAGTGCTGCCAAATATTTTAACAATACAGTAACCTATTTTTTCATCCCATGCACATTTGTGTTCAGACCATGAATGGGCGGGCAGGGCAACTACACTGTAGCTTGTCCATTTCATAGGGTAAGCTGATACTGACATTGTTGGTATAGTCTGTTCTGTTCCTCACCCTGCCCAGAGAGTCCATTGTGTACAAAGAAATGTACAATCACAGTGTGCATTTGAGGTGTGTCCACTCCCCACATATTACTGTGTGTCTGGGAGTGTGTTAGAGAGATCTGGATGCTTGCAATCAGAGAAGTAGATTAGTACCCTCCAGTATATAAGCAGCTATACAGACATATCATTTTCCCAGCAGGCTCTCATTACAGGTCTACTTCAGTTTAATGGAGTTGCAGCACAACATGGGGTCAGACTAAGCCCTCTTATTCTGCCCCTCAGTTTCAACGATGCACAAAAAATCACCCCAGTAAGCTAATTTACTTTGTGACACAGCATGTACAGTGCATGTTGTCTACATGTGAGTGCCTGGGTGTGAGTACTTACCTAAAAAGGTTTAATAATTAACCTCAAAATAAAGAACAGAACAAAGCTCTGCTTTAGGTTAATGTTAATCATTTTTAACACACACAGTCATTATTTGACATTTTGAGTTCATCAGGTTTTCCACTAATATACTCAGGAAGAAGGAACACAGCTACCAAATAGATTTTGTTTTTTCCCCTTTTCTATTGACAGATAACGCTGCTTTTCTTTCTGTTAAAAGTTTTTCTCAAGGATTTCGACGCCATCTGGCTCTGTTTTTATACTTCAGTGTGGTTTCTTCACTTTCTCACAACCTTTTTTAGACCCTGCCAAAAAGCTATTCTCAGAGCACATGTCTGAATAGACATGGACTGTGGTGTTACACAAGTTTTCTCTTTATTGAAGTTGGCCTTCTGCCAGGTGACATCAGTGAGAGCTGTGCAGAGCTCTGTAATGTGCTTTTTCTTTCTTTTTCTGCTATCATCTATTGACTGAAGTATATCTACAGAGAATACAGTAGCAGCCACTGCTTATTGGGATTTGTTGAGGTGCAGTGTTGAATTTTTCATGTCATTCCTAAAATAGAAAGGAGAATTTAGACCCTAGTCAGAGTTTTAAAGCTTATGGCTCTGCTCTGTATTTTTCTTATTGTCATGTGCAGAGTTTTGATATTGTATGTAAATTGTGTGTGTATCCAAAGCTGCATTTATTGTATTCCTCTGGGCTGTAGATCTCTGTTATTGCACAAAAGCTATTAAAAACACGTCTATGACCCTCACGGCTGCACTGGGTGACGTGTTCCTTGGCCCGGAAGAGTTTGGACATAGTAGTTTGTTTAGAAATGCCTCCAAAGACTAATAACAGCAATCAAATTTTCAGTCTCTGGAGAGTAGTTCTGTTGTATGCGCGGGAACATGGTTCCATTTATAGAGATTTGCTAGCTTGTTGTGCTAAATATCCTAACCTCTTGACTTTATGAAGTTATTTAGTTATTTAGTTATTTTCAATGTACAATGTAGTACATATGGATTTGTATATGGGAAATGCTTCAGTACTTCACAAGAAAGAAAAATATGTGCAGTACCTTTCAAAAGATTGACACATTCTTATTCAAATTAATAGGAACATGTGTCCAAGTTTTTAAGTGGTACTGTATAACAAAAGCTATTCTAGTCATATTTGTACAAAAAACTTTCATATCCAGAATTGTTGTCTTAGAAGATGAGCCTCCTCTTCCTCACTGGGAGCAGACAGTTTGCATGCCTGGACAGTGACTCACCAGCAGTGCTGCATCCAGCAGTTTCAGCTGGGCCCACTGGGGCCTGAGGGGCCCAGTGCCAGCAGCAACTGTTTTGAAAAAAAAGGAACTCACTTGAGCCATTTGGGAGTGATCTTTGACTTACCTTTCATGACTCATCTTCTGTAAGACAAACCATAGTGAGGCCCTTCTGTGCCCCTGACACCTTTTATTGCTCTGTTTACCCTTTTTGACCCTATGACTTCTGGTGTCTTCTGTCAAAAACAGCCTTTGGCCTTGGACAGTTACTGACATTATGTTTGAGCCACATTGAATATATATATCATCCCCACAGAGAAGGAGAATCCATATGAGGATGTTGACCTGAAGCGGAGGAGTTTGGGTCGGAAGGCTTGTCTTTTGGAAAGAAATAGACCTTGGACCACCATGGACAGGAAGCTGAACTCTCCACCTCAGGTAAGTCATAAGCCTGATGGGATTGACAACCCTGACATATTTTCCTCTTGTAAACAGAGCTCTTTTTTTTTTCTGGGGGAGAGTGAATCCACTCAATGGATTTCAGTGCTGAATACCCTGGAATAGATCCTTCTAAAGAATCTCACACCTCGTTTGTGGTGCTGCATGAAACAATTTGACCTGGTGATGTTCCACAGACAGGTCCAGCTGCAGATTTATCTCTCACAAAGCACTTATTTCCCTTAAAAATAGGGATTTATTTTTACATAATTAAAAAAAGTAAAATATTTAGAATTAATGGACTGGGATGAGTGTCAGGTGAAATGTACTAAACCCTCTGTCTTCTGTTCTCTGTGACTAGTTGCCTTCTAAACCCAGTAGCCAGTCCCTTCGCCTCTCTGGTCCCAGTGACAGGACAAGCCTCCGGTTGTCGCAGTTATCCAAACGCCACAGTCATGATGAAATGCTGCTTCTTCCTCAGCGGAGTGTATCAGCTTCACCTTGTGGCCTGCTGGACGATAGCCTCTGTGGCACAAGTGATACCCTGGCCTCACACAGGCACTGGAGGATCCCCAAGGTACACATGGCTAGATCCTACACAAACACCTACGCTAACTCCTTGCAGAGCTCTGTCTCCATCCTCTTTGGCTTCTCAGACCAGCTCAAGTTTCTTTAGTATCCCAGTCAGAGTTAGAGCAGCTCTGGATCAGTTATGCTGCCTTCATTTAGACAATAGGTATTTATAAAACAGTGCTTCAATGCATGTAATCACTGCTTGAGTCTAAGCCCTTGTGGTACCATTTCTCAAGAACTCTTTTTAGCCTTTTTTCTGCAACACATGTACAGTGTTTTAAAGTGTTACGTTTGGCCATGTACATCATCTACTTCCTTTATACTTAGAATCAAAAGAAACAAAACTTTCAAAGGTTTCCCACAGAGAATCTCTTCTTTCCTCTGTTTACTGCAGCTGGTCCAGAGGATCAACTCCATTTACTGCACTAAACGTGGGAAGAAGAGGCTTAAGAAGCTGTCCATGTCCAATGTTGAGACTGCATCTTTGAGAGGTAAGGACTCCCTTTTTTCTCTTTATCCACCAGACAGATAAGTGTGTAAATATTTGCATCTCAGCCACCCACATAGAGTTCTAGCTATGTTCCTTCTAGTGACATAAACACATGTTTGTGGAATTGCCCTTTGACCCGTAAAAAATCTTCTTGTTTGTCTCATGTCTGCCTCCAGATGACAACAGCGAGAGTGAGAGTGACTCTGACGACAGGTTCAAAGGTGAGTGACCACAGAATCCATTTCCATGGGTGAGGTGCTGGACTTCTGTTTGTTCTTACGTTTTTCTCTGAGCTATTTTCTTCTGTATTTGTGGAGCAGCTTCTCATGGCAGTTATGGTTTTAACAGATGACCCGAATTACAACAGCCAATACAGCAACATTTAATTTCTTGACTGTCTGAAGATGAATTTCATGTGTGTCTAAAGTTGCATTTCAGTATGAATGAATGCTTCCTTCCCTCCTCAGCTCACACCCAGAGGTTGTTGAAACTGCAGTCCATCCTTCGACGGGCCCCCAGCTACCGCACACTGGAGCTGCAGCTCATTGAGTGGCAGGAGAGAGAACTCTTTGAGTATTTTGTGGTTGTTTCCCTGAAAAAGAAACCCAGCAAAAACTCTTACTCCCCAGAGGTCACCTATCAGTTCCCCAAGGTAAAGGCATGACAATCATAACTGAAACATGCTGTTGAACCTTTTAGATCTGGCATACCATATATCCTCAGTGACTGGATTTATTTTTACATGAATCCCAAAAGTCTGTGTGCCAGTGCCCTTAAAATGCTTCATAGTATGTGATTTAGCTCAGGAATGACAAAATACTGCCTGGACAAACCACTGCAGACACTATTTCAAAGCTTACCCAAAATTCCTTGAGTTAACATTTTGTTTTTGTCTGTGAGATTTGATGTCATTTTGAATGTCAGGCTGGAGGGTCAACATGTTGTTAAATGAGAAAAAAACAAATTGAAATGGTTTTAATAATAATATTAATATAAGCTGTAAAATGTTGCATGTGGATCACAGCAGAGATTACTCTGTGTTGATCACTCCTTGTTTGTAGTCCACAAGAATACATGTGCACAATACAAACAAAACAGGGACCCATTCTTAAAAACATTGCTCCTGAGCACTGCTAGTGGTCAGAAACTGCACATCATATCCTAAAGATTTATAACACAGAGCCAAGGGAGTCTTGGGATCCTGTTTCAAACACCAGGATCCATTTCTGTAGCAGTTATTCAAAGCTATATTTTAAAGATGTTAAGATTTGGCTCTGTAGAAGTGACTCTTGGGAGAAGTACATCTCTGCCAGCCAGAGGAAGCATACACTTAATTGTTAAGTTGATGAGAATCAGATGGGGCAAAGGTTTCAGTTTGTATGGGAGAAATGTTAGTCAGGTCATGCACTGGTCACTCTGAGATCTATGGGGATTTTTAAAAAAGGAGGCCAGAGTTTTCTGAATGAGAGTGAGCTAACTGAATCTCCTCTCCTCTCCTCTCCTCTCCTCTCCTCTCCTCTCCTCTCACAGCTAGAGAGGCCCACCAAGCAAATAAGGGAGGCTGAACAGAGGCTCAAAGCAATTCCTCAGTTTTGTTTCCCTGATGCAAAAGACTGGAGTCCTGTGTCTGAGTACTCCAGGTATGGCTGAGAATCCCCCCCTCGTCCAGGGTCATATTCATTACAATGAACTGATCTGTTGTCTGTTTATTGTTACAAAATATTTATGTTTGTGTAAATTAAGGTTTAGAGGAAATGAACTATCTTTGAAAACAGAAACAACTATTGTCTAAGCAGACCATTGTGAAGCTACTGTATGTCATAAATAATTATTTTATGTACAGTTTATCAGTGTGATTATCTTGAAAATATCTCCACTCTGTCATTGCTGTTATACAGAATGAAATGTTTATCCATGTGGTACAGCAGCTGACAAGAGCTCTGTACCTGCCTACCTTACTATGAGCGTTTCTGTTGACCTTTGCTGCAGTGAGACCTTCTCCTTTATGTTGACCGGTGAGGACGGCAGCAGGAGGTTCGGGTACTGCAGACGCCTGCTGGTAAGTCACCATTCAGCTCCCGGTCCTCTGCTCCCTGTTCACACCCTGCTGCGGCCTGTTTGTTGTGACAGACCTTTTCACTCGAACATGGTCTTCCTGTGTATTGCGTGAGAGTCCATTGTGGCAGCAGGAAAGAAAAATCTATAAAGACAACAATAACAAGTCATGACTACATTGGTGTGAAACATGTTGGCGCACAAAAAAGACCCACACACTTATAATCACAGCAGAAAATCTGCATGAGGATACAGGGATTTCTCATCCTTTTACTGTTCAGTTTTGCCGAGGAAGTAAATACACATACAAGTAGTGTAGTATTAAATATGTGAATCTGACATAACACATTTAGTTTGAATGTGATATAATCATAAATTGATCTTATAAACACATTTACTTGTGATCTTAATAGATTTAATACCACAAAAAAAATCAGTAATAGAAAGTTTATAATAATATAATAATTTAAGTTGAAACCCAGTTAAAATGGACTAATTTAACAAGAGTTTCTCAGGAAAGGCAAGACAAAGAAAAGCCATGAAAAATCTTAACTTTGTCATTGTGGAGAATTTCTTCTATGTAATGAGGCTGCAGAGCACTTTGAAGTTTTTTGTTGAGCTTCCCGTTTAGCTTGTGGGCACTGACCATGACTATGTGGGATTCTGTGAATGTGGTGATGATTTTGTTTGTCGTTTGGTATTTCTGAGTGTGTTTACAGTACTGCAGTGTGTATGCTCTCAGAGGTTTACTGGGAGTGTCTTTACCACTGTGCATGTGCTCGGTAACATTGTGTATATGTGCTGGGTAACAGCCGGACATCTTTTGAATTCTTTGACCAGGCTAACCTGTGTTTCTCTCATGCTTGATCTCCTCTGAAATTCATCTTGATAGAAGCAGAGTTTAATGAAGGTAGAGGAAGAGGTGAGCCTCTCTCCTCCAGTAACTTTGTTTCCTCCCCGCTGTCTGTCCAGCAGTTGGCAGTAACCAAGCATTCCTGAGGACTTGAATCAAGCTCCACATAGTTGATTTAATCATCCATTTGGAAAAGCGGAGGAGAAACAAGAGGAGAAAATTGTATACCTAATATGGACAAGTAGTTTGGCGTTTCTTGAGTGCTTGTGTTCATTTGTGTCCGTGTGTTTGAGTGTCTGTGTCTGTGCCCCGATGTCTCGAAGCACATAATGGCCTATGAGTGTACATAGCAAGGTAGATATGATCAGCAGAAGCAGATAAATCACCTGTGTTTAGGAAGTTGGTATCCACATCAAAGACTTCCATCTCTGATGACTAGATTTTAGACTTCATCTACAGTATTTAAGTAACTTATCTGCATATTATCTGCTGATTCTTTGTGTTTCTATGTGTTTGTTTATTTTAAGAAAGTTTTTCTGTGTTTGTAGACAGCTCTCAGAATGTCTGTGAATATGGTTTAACACATAAAACCACTGTCTCATTATTAAGTCTGTCATCGACTCTGCCCAATGAGTTTCTGTTGCTTTCTCTTTCAGCCGAGTGGGAAAGGACCTCGCCTGCCAGAGGTGTACTGTGTCATCAGCAGACTGGGCTGTTTTGACTTGTTCTCTACGGTGAGCTCAGTCTTGCCCTTTCATATGTACATACATACAAACACGCAGCCACAGTGAGCTAGCTGTGTGTGTGATGTAGCTGTGTTAACCCATCTCATAGCTGAAGTAAATGACATTCAGCAGACCTTCTGCTGAACGTCTGCTCATTGGTAAACCTTATTTCAGTCTATTTTTTTCACTGTCTGATACCCCAATGTAATTGTTTCCTTCACTTTTGTCTCAGTGGTGCTAACAAAGAGCAGAGCAGACAGTGTGTTTGACTTTTTCTGCCTTATCTGGTGACTTATTAATTCAAAGTGAGAGAGTCCAGACTGGTGAAACAGAGTTGCTGCTATATGATGTAAAAATAAAATAGCATGGTATATTTCAAACATGTTCCAGTGTTTAATAATGGGGTCCTTGTGAAGCCCTTTAAGTCTATAAGTGAAGTGTGATCAAAATTTCCTTGCAAGTTAAAGCAAAATAGTTGTGTCATGTAGGTTAAGTAACCATATACTGCAGCTATAGTTGCTTTGTTTTTATCATTTATCATTTAATTTGATATGTGTACTTGTACTATGGTTTGTCTGGTTTTGCATCATGTGATATTTCAACAGTGAATATCTGAAATGTCTCCAGTTTGGTAATGGTACAGCAACACACCTGTGACACAAAGGAAATTAATCTGATTTTCTTTTGAACACTTTAGAGTGCTTTGCTGGTAAATGGTAGAGGATGGAAGTGTTTGATTTCAGAAGCAGTTGTGTGTGAGACAGACAGAGAGATGGAGAGAGAGGTGATATCATATGACCTTGAAAACAAGTGATTCTCTTGCCAGACAGGAGGCAGCTTCAACCAAAACAGACAGACAGGCACACTGGGTGGAATTTTCCAATCACACAGACATGGAAAGAAATTAATTTGCTATTTTTGAAAACAGAAAAAGAATACTGAGCTCCAGGCAATTTCTAATGATAGATGGATAGATAGATATGAAATATGTTGAGGAAATCATTCTTTTTTCTCTCAATGTTTAGATCCTGGATGAGGTGGAGAGGCGGCGAGGCATCTCAGCAGCCCTGGTCTACCCCTTCATGAGGAGTTTAATGGAGTCACCCTTCCCTGCACCAGGGAAGATCATCAAAGTAAAGACCTTTCTGCCTGGTGCAGGAAATGAGGTCAGAACTGCTGATAGAGCAGAACACAGCTCGTTTTTCTGTCATGACTTTTATTATACCATCTACATGGTATTGATAGCTCTCATCTGATAGTATATTTAATTAAAGCTTCCTTTATTTACTCAAATTGTTTCCACAGTCCAATTCCAGTTCTTTGTGCTTGTTCAGGTCATTGAGCTGAGGCGTCCCACTGACTCCAGACTGGAGCATGTGGACTTTGACAGTCTGTTCAGTTGCCTCAGTGTACGGCAGGTGATACGTGTCTTTGCCTCGCTGCTGCTGGAGCGTAGAGTCATCTTTGTGGCTGATAAACTCAGGTGAGGCTTCATCACTATCGTCATCTGCAAAATATCTTAATTTCAGATAAACAAAGCCATGTAATTTTCTCCCTTGCCCCTCTTTGATTTTTGAGAGTGGCCACTCTGATACTGTTGTTTTAACCTTTGTACATATTTTTAATAATTTGTTCAAAACAATGGATTATTTCAGAATCGATAATTTTAGGAATTTTAAACAAAATAATACAGTCTGAGCTACTCTTGCATTTTTAGGTTACTGTGTCCCCACAAAGACATGTTGGCAGTAACATTTCTCAGCAGTTATTATAGTTAGTTCAGTGTCTTAACTTTTCCAAAGAGAATTTGCTTAATGGTTGTCCCATGCGTAGAGCTGCTTGATTATTGTATACTGACTAGAATGAGAAGGTCAGAACACAGGTTATTTAGTTAGTCAGTCAGTCAGTCAGTCAGGCCAGAACTAAAGTAGGTCACAGAAATCGAGGAGAAAAGGGTGGGGCTGATAAGATGTGAAGGGTCTCCAAGGGCTCAGTGTCCCAATCTGTCCTCTTGTTACAGAATAGAGAGGGGTACTTTTGGAGGCAAGGGTGGAGTGGGAGGAGATTTGAGTAGAGAAGTAATCTCTCCATGTATCAGAGCCCAGTTTAAACAAACATCAGTGGGGGCACTGACTGTGAGGGGAAGGAATGCACTTCCTGTGTGCGCGACTCTGCCCTCTGATCTGTGGCTCGACTGTCACCGTTTGACTTATGATGCCACGTTCACTCCCTGTGTATGAGCAGCGGCACTCTCTGTGTCCCTTGAGAAAATTGGTTTTAGATGCTCATTACCAGAGGTGATAATATCAAGGAATCACTGGGTGGGAATCATGAACTAACTCATGCTACAATACTAATAGAATATATTGTCAAAGATAGTGATGCGTCACTTGTATGTTATCTTTCAAGACAGTAATTTATCACAATCTTTGTAACCGACTAAAAAAAACATACTTCTAAACTAAACTACTAAAAAACTAATTCAATCATCATAAAAGATTCAATCATATAGTACATAATTTAATACATTATGAAATAGTGCTAGTTTCACAAAATTTTGTAGAACAAAGCCCACAGTGTTTTAGCTTGTTTTTAACATAAACAGTGACACCATTCAAATTTTAAATGGTCATAAATTTGTTCAAAGTTAGGTGACTATGAAGCAGAACACCAGTTAAAATACTTACAGTGAAAGTAGATACATATATTACATTTTCAAACTGCAAATTAAGTTACAGAAAACTAAAATAACTACAAAAAAGCAAATTGCAAATACAAAATCTATAATTTTGTTGCTTAAACTGGAAGTCACTGTCCTTGATGCCATTTACTGCATGATGTGCTCAAGTGTGTGTGTGTGTGTGTGTGTGTGTGTGTGTGTGTGTGTGTGTGTGTTTAAATGTGCAAGCGTGGATGAATACATTTAGAGCTCCTGTGTTTTGGTTTCATTTGAAAACAGTGACACATTGCAGCATTAATGACTTCTATGATAAAAGGGCTTCTCCCACTGGGGCTCTTGTACATAATCCATTCCCAAAATACCTCGGCAGTAGAACGTGATGTATGTTTCTTTCCCTTGAAATGTATATCCAATACAAGCAGGAACTGAGAGGAAACACCATGTTAGGAAATGGTTCTCTGTGGAGTTTTCTATCCTCTGTTTCCTGAGCGTGTTGCGTTCACTTACCTGTTCTAATATTACATATTAAACCTTTGTTTGTTTATCAAAGGTGGTTTCTGCTTTTACATGAAAGTCTGCAAAGACAATTTCTTTTGAAGTGATCATTCACTGTTCACTGCCTGTAATAACACATTGGATGCGTAATCAGATGAATTTACCGTTAGCTATGTCACTCTGTAATTGCTTAATTCAATTGACCGGCAAATGCTGAGTGAGTTTTGTCAGTGCTGCAGACTTGTGTAAACATTCTCTATCAGTCCTCAGGCAAGAGTTGAGGACTGTTACCAAATTATATGTGCATGTCTGGATTTATCTCTTGGCAGGGTGATGAAATACTCCCAAAGTAAAAAAAAAGAAAAAAGAAAAAAAAAGACTGCATATTGGATCTTAATGACTTTCCCTCATGTGACTCTATTGTTTGGTAGTTGACTTAGTCCTTCGGAGGACAAAAAAAGCAATCATAGTATAAATCCAATGCATTTTTGTTTTTTTAATCAACCAGTAAGACAAAAATGTTTTGCAAAGGAAAGACAGATGAATTATTGCACCTCAAAACACCTTTAACCTTTTAACACCTTGTTAATGTTTGCACCGCTTTCTGGTTCTTTCTGGCATTTCTTATGCACCTGTATTTGTTTTTTCTTTAATGCTACTCATAATAGCGCTCATAGCCTTTTACCTGATCAGCTACTTGAGAATTTGTACCATGGCTCTTTTTGAATCACTGTCTTCTAACACATGATTGTTTTGCCTCATGTGTAAGTGGCTTTCGATAAAAGTGTCTGCCAAATGACGAAATGTAAATCTTAAATGTATTAGACATAAAAGAGACAAATTCTTAACTTGATAATGAAGTTGAGAGCAAGATCATACTTGTCATACTTAGGAGAGGGTTCTAGCTGCAGACCTCCAGTGTGGGGCCCCTTCCAGTGCAGGCTCCACTCTCAGGGCCACCTCCAGTGTGAGGCCCGGAAATAACAAACACACAGTTTGTTGTAGGCCTAATAGTTAATGTTGCTGGCCGGCGTAATCATGTCAAATGCTACAAATAAAGGATAGACAACATCAAAAGTGTTCTACATTTAAGAAACGAATGTTTTTCAAGTTACGATGTTGATTAATTAAATATAAATCCAAGATGAAGCTGCCTCCTCCAAAAGCGATAACATGATTTTATTTTGAAGTTTGACGAAGCTGCCTCCTCCAAAAGCGATAACATGATTTTATTTTGAAGTTTGACGAAGCTGCCTCCTCCAAAAGCGATAACATGATTTTATATTGAAGTTTCTTGTGCGCACTTCCTGTCTCAACCGGCCTAACACTGGAGGTGGCCCTGAGAGTGGAGCCTGCACCGGAAGCGGCCCCACACTGGAAGTCTGCAGCTAGACTATCTTGATATTTAGACTTCAGCTGATGTGTTTACTCAATGAGCATCAACTCTTTTATTCTTGCAATAGTCAGTACACATGGCTGTTCATAGTTACTTAATGAATCATATTATTTTAACTGTATGTTCTCCACATGTCACAATGCCGTCCCTCTCCAGTTTGAGAACCACAGGTTAAGATGTTTCAGTCTTCCTTGCATTATAATAATTAGATTCACCACAATAAAATAACATTTGTTACAGTAAGTTTGTGTCTCACAGATTGATTTGGGTAGCTAAGGAGAAGAGTGAGGAATAAAATGAAAGCTGAGAAGTCTTTGTTTGAGAGGAGGAGAGAAGGGAAGAGTGAAAAGGAAAGGAGGGGACTGTAGAGGTAAACTAAACAATGGCTCTGAAAGCTTTTCTCCTGGCCATGTTGAATTAATCATGTTCTCTTTTCTGTGGTACAGGCGGCTGCTTGGGTTTCTGCATAGACACTCTCTGGTTTCTCTTTAATGCTGTTCATTTTGGTCTTCATATGTGCCAAAAGCAAACTCAAAACTGGTTGTTGAGGAGCCCCCTGGTAGCCAAATGGTACAGTGCATGCCACATTACCACAATGTCCATGGTTTGACTCTGGCTTGGGACCCTTGTTGCGTGTCACCCCCCCCTCCCCGCCCCCCCCCATCTCCATTATTAGCTCTCTATTAAAAAAGACAAAAACATGCCTTAAAAAAACAACTGGTTATTAAACTGGATGATAAATAGTTTCTTTTGCAGCTGCAGTATTATGATAAATGGTGAAGACAGGTAGAGTTATAGTCACTGCTGCTGGCATTTTTCTAATCAAGTTTACTTCATTTAGTCCGTTAGTTATTCTGAGACACTTTCTGTAACATGCTCTGGAGTACTGGCACAAGGCCAAAACCACTTTTAACAACTTAACCAGTTTCCCATGTGGTATTTAACTCAGAGGTAAAGTGAAATCCACACACTGTAAACATGTGACATGTTTCTGTTTTCAAAGAAAAGAGGAGGACCCAGCTATTACCAGAGCCTGAACAGCTGATTTTTACATCAGTGTTTCTCTCATGAATGCTTACATCCCCGTATAGACGCTCACATTCACATGTGTACCCAAACACCTGCACACATTCATCTGTCCTCTAGACAGATCAACTGATCAAACTTGGACATTATTGTGGTTTTAATAAGAACATGTATAGGGTTTCCTATTGGGAAGACATTTTTCATTGTAAAATGACTTCTGCTGCTGTCTCTGGAGCTGGAGCCGAGACTGTGAGCTGGTGGTGGAGAACCTTATAGACAGGAAGAGAGGGAAAACCATTTGGGGACCAAGGGAGCAGAGATCATTCTGCACAAGGATAAAAATACACCCTGCACAGCTTGTCATAGTAATCCTATAGGTCTATGTACTCTACTCCTTCTTTATATGATTTCTAGGTGTTATGGGGAACTTGGGAAGAGCTTTAACATTGAAGAATGGTTTTACAGAGCTTTGCAGCACAGCTGGTGTCTGACAGCTGTGGCTCAGTTTGCTCTCGGCCTAGTCCTCTTCTGTCCTATGGAATCAAGACTTTGCAGAGTCAAGACTGGTAGACACAATGCTTTGTTTTAGCAGAGCTGTGAAGCATGTGGTGGTACAGGCTTTTATCTGCCAGTTTAGCCTTACACACGCTGAACCAGGCCTGGCAAACTTGCAAGAGCTAATATGTCAGGATTAGCTCCCAAACCTCAACACATAACAGCTCTGCACAGCCCTCACCTCTGCAGACCTGCTTCTTTTTTATTTTCCCAGTCAACACCAGCATAATAACTTTGCTCCTTTGACGTTGTGTAGAATTTTGGGTTTCATTAAAATTGCTCAGATCAATATTTTCATAACAAAGATTCAAATGACCACGTGTGATGTTAAAGGTGCAGCTTGTTGTAACCAACCAGAGTTAACAGCCAACTCTGTAGTTCTCCATCAGAGCATTATAGTATCTTTCGCCGAATTCTTTTGGTATTACAGCCCACAACTTCACTGTTTTTTTTTCACTCTCAAAGCTCTCATGAGCTTCTCGTTTCCAGCAACAACAGGCAGCTGTTTTCATTAAAAAAAGGCTCAGATGCTTCATGCCCAGCATTAAACGGCAGACAGGAAGAGTTAGCAACTGGTTGGTGAACATAGCAGAGCATTTAGCGGCTAAAGAGACACATTTTTCCCTCAGGAGTTGGTAGAGACCAAATGAGAGCTAAAAGGAAAATTAATACTGAAATTATATTCGTCAAGTGCTAATTTGGCTTCATATCTGCTTAATATGTAAAAGGACAGCTTTTTGCTTACACTACAAATTAGTCCTCTTTTAGCTATGCTTTGTTAGAAACCAGCATATAGCATAAAAGGTTTGGAGTTAATTTGTCCTTCTTTTATATGTTTTAAAGAGGGACAAAATAAAAAGAACATCTTAACATAATGCTATCTGATATAAGGCTGCTCAATTTGATCGTGATTATGATTTAGAGGCCAAACGGTCTCAAAACTAATAAAATCGAGGCGAAATTATTTTGAATAATAATGAAATATCACACAAGAACAAAGGTTTTATTTTGAAAAGTTTAGACCGGAAGCCGCCGCAGCTCTATTAGTTTGACAGAAGCTGAAACACACGGCGAAAGGTTTTAACTGTAAATAAAAGTGCAGAGTTTCCAGCCTGCTGAGTTTGCTGACTAATTATTAAAATGTGTGAACTATTGTCATCTTAACCTGCTCAGCACTAATGTCTGCACATTTTCTGCTGTGTGTTGCGTTAAGCGGCAGATAAAAGGCTGCTGCTTGGAGAGAAAATTAATTAAATCGAATGGACAAGAAATGCAGCATGTTTCTAACGTTTTAAAAAATTGTTTTAATAATTGTGATTTCAATTTTGACCCAAATAATCATGATTATGATTTTTTCCCTAATTGAGCAGCCTTAGTCTGATACACCACCAACACAGCCTCTATATGTATGTACATAACAAAGAAGTATCAAATAGTGAAGTAAAAGCAGACATTGCTCACAAAATCTCCCCTACTCCACTTTAATTCAGGATGTTTAATTTCCTGTTACTTGTATGTTATCCTCACCTATTAGAAACCATTTCTCTTTGTATGGCTTTTATTATGACCCATGTGTGATCCTGGAGTCTGAAGTTTTGGTCTGGATAAAACAGGAATGTCCCTCACTTTTTCCAGAGTTGAGTGGCAACCTCTGGTAGTGCAGAGTGTTTTCATTGCAAGTTCATCTTCTCCCAGGAGTGTGTGGTTGGGGAATGAGTGTAATTGATCCTTTTGGTATCAGTGTTGTGTCGGACCACGTGTAGCCCGTGGCGAAGGTTTTCAGAGATCTGTGCCCCATCACTCCCTGTTGGAACTCGTCAAACCCAGGAGACGGGATCTGTTAGGAATTATCAAGCCCTCCTCAGGCAAATGGAAATTAGACCGGCCAAAGCAAAGCTGCAAGTGCTTCATGTTATGAGTGAACTGGAAGAGGCCTAAAAAGACTGAACGCTGTGGTTATTATAGCCTTTGGGTTTCCACTGGTGTAATTCTATTTTATCCTGTCAAGAAAACACATTTTAATCTTGGCAATTTGACTCATGGGAAGTTAAGATGAAAAGGCCTGTGGCAAACATATAGCCTGGGCATGTCGTTTATCTCAACACGTTGACTATGGATTAACATCTTCTCTGATCCCTGTATGTTCTTCAAAGGTTTCTCTGTCTGAAGCTGAAGCTCAGTGTGAATGAGGTTACATAAAAGGGAGTAACTTGTGTTTACTTGGATGTTCTGTCTGCTGTTGATGACAGCAACCACAGAAAACATTCCTCATTAAAAGTGTATATATCTCAAGTGGGGTGCGTTTGCATACCATGTTTGATCCCTGGTCTTGTTCTTGATCCATACTGATTTAGTGCTCCACTGAGTGTTTCTGTGTGTGTGTGTCTGTGTGATTGGATCCACAGTTTATTTTCACTCTCTTTGTGTACATGGACTGGACAGTATGTAGAGGACAGAGGGGAGGAGGGTCAGCCACTGTCAACAAGCGACGGATCGTGAGAAAGACTGGCTGCTATTTGTGATCTTGATGTTATACCACAGCTGTCGAAGTTAAACCGAATTGGTGCTTGTTGGTATTGCGTCAACAAGCCTCCAGTTTAACCACAGCAATATGTCAGAGTCACGCCACCCCTGCAGATAGAGTAATGTTAATTACTGATGATAAGGCTCTTTTTTTTAAATTACCATCCATCTATGTGGTTTGTATTAAATCAATTTACATTGACATTGAAGTGAACCCTGTCTGTCGGATCCCGCTGTCCCTCAGATGAGCTGCAGGAAGAGCAAAGTGTCAAATCCAGAGTACATAGTTGGGCTGTTACGCCTCATATAAAAGTAACAGTTTCAAGGAAAAGGATCAAGTAGTCAATTTAACTTCGGGAAAGAGCTTGGAGATGGAAATGGACTGTTTCTGCTCATATAGAACACTATGTCCCCCAGTCAATGATTTAATGATAGTGATTTAAAAGTAGTGATATTCTGTTTTTTTCACTTTACAAAAGTTCCTAATTGCAGTAGGCTGTTTTTAGGAAAAAGCTGTTGCCACAAACTCACCACTCCCCTTTCAGCCTGGGAAAAAAAAGATTTTCATTATCTTGTGAAACATCTGCCCTGCTTTTAGTTGAATCTGGTGTGGCCTGCTGCAGGGCGGTGCTGCGTGAGTGTAAAGGTGATTGATGTTGTTTGTCCTCTTTTTTTTGTGTCTGCCATCATCAGTACCCTGTCCAGCTGCATGCTCGCAGTGGTGGCGCTGCTCTACCCCTTCTCCTGGCAACATACCTTCATCCCTGTACTGCCAGGGTCCATGTTGGATATTGTCTGCTGTCCCACTCCCTTCCTGGTGGGGCTGCTGTCCAGCTCATTGCCTAAGCTTAAAGAGCTGCCGGTAGAAGAGGTAAGTTTACTCTCTCTGGATTCTCTCTGACCATCTGGTTGCAGTTTTTTTTTTTTTTTTTTACCAAATTCTGTTGTCTGTTAGGTCATATGGATATCACTTCAATCTGTCTCTCTTTGTTCTCTGCCTAATTGAAGTGTGTTTTTTTGGAATAGTGCACATTTCTGTCTTGGCTGATAAACTTAAGAAATACAGATTCAGAGTAATTCCATTATGAGTTTGGCTGGCTACTGCTGTGTCTGTTAAACCTCCTCTGCCTCTGGTCTTATTATATTAGGGAACCAGCCAGGTGACTTCCACAGGTTTACATGGTAACATTCAGACCATGTGAGCTTTTACGCTGATCACAAATGGAGTTTAGATACAGATTAGTGAAAAGTGTCAAAATTAACATAAGCAGAAAATACTCTCATGTTGCAAATTTGACAGTTTGACATTTCAAAATATTGTATAGTGTAGCCTAATTTACATGTGACTTTTTGGTGATTTTTGATTGATTGATGATTTCCTCTTTAGTAAAGGATTGAGTGTTTTCAATAAGTGACTCAAAGTGTTTCTTGTTAGTTTTTTCTGTAAAGAGCTATAACATTTAAGCTATACCTTTTGAAACTTTGATTTCAGTTCATACTGTGCAAGCCTGTGAAGTGTTGCTGAGCTCAAAATGAATCATCCATGTATTACATTCATACTGTACATGTACGTGTAAATATTTCACACAGATACAGAGCAAGTCATCTCAAGTAGTGCTGGTAGGGTCAGTTGGTAAAGAGCCAGAAAGTAGCAGGCCAGCACCAGCCAAAGATCTCAGGCTTCCTTCTCATAAAAAGTTTTGGCAGGGGAATTTGACAGGCCTAGGGAAGCATGCTACTTAATTAGTGCATATAAAATACAGAAAAATGAGGAAATGCTGGTTTTTATTACATCTCAAGCGTGATACACTTTTTTTTTTCTTCTTCTCAGGCTTTAATGGTCGACCTGGGAACTGACCGCTTCATCCGGCAGGTTTGTCTTTTAACTTGTGAAACAAAAGAGAGAGAGAGAAAAAAAACTTGAACATGATTAAGCTGCGGTCAAGTCAGTTTTTATTGTATAGCCCAATATCACAAATCACTCATGTGCCCCAGGAGGACATTACAGTCTGTACAGCTTCACAAAAACATTGATCCTTAGACCCTTGATTCAGATAATGAAAAACTATCCCCAAAAAACCTTTTAACAGGGGAAAAAATGGGAGAATCATTATAAAAACTATTACATTCTCTGTTTTACGTACTGTACATGCCTTCAAATTTAATTCTCCAAACATTGTAGATGGATGACGAGGCCTCGCTGTTGCCGCGGAAACTTCAGGCAGCCCTTGAGCAAGCGTTGGAACAGAGGAATGACATCATCAATCAGGATTCTGACAGCGAGTCAGATGAAGGTGAATAAGAGACAAGTCATCTGACTCATCAAGACAGATGTTTTCCTTGTTAATTAAAACAGTTTCTGTCCCAGAACATGTGCAGTCAAAGTCTGTGTGAAACTACTTAAATGACAATGTCGTCTACCAGACTTTTTATCACTGTGAGTCACTATTGCTCACCTGAGAGGTAAAATGATAGTGTTATTCTGCTGATGAGAGCTATATGTTGAACTGTGTGGTCGTAAATTATATGTATTTTTGTGATCCCTAAGGCATTCATTATTTTAATTAATGTGGTCGTATAACAACCCTCTAACAACCACAATTATTAGTAGAAAAAAACAAAGATCCATTTCCAAGCATTTTTCTTTTCAACATTTTTTTTTTAAATTTTCAAACATAAGGATGACACCAGAGATGCAGAAAACTTTTTCGCATCATTTTGTGTATTTTCCATTTTGATAAATATTTTTTTTATATAAATGTGGAATGATATAAGTTATGTAATATCAGTTTTTTTAAATGCTTCAGACTTTCAGTTGTTTTTCAGATGCTAAGGTTAAGATATTACTTTGAGCATAGTCATGTTTTGCAAAGTTGCAGCTGTAACCTGATATCTGAATGTACATATGCACCTCCCATATGGTCTAGCGGTTAGGATTCCTGGTTTTCACCCAGGCGGCCCGGGTTCGACTCCCGGTATGGGAACTAGGATTTTGTCAATTGCTCCCAGGGGATGAATAATATCTTTATTTTATGAAGCAAGTTTTGCAACAACAGTAACGAAATGCTTCCCTGAGCAAAAATAAAGTCAATATTATAGACAATCACAAGACAATAACAAAAAGCTAAATGTTAGTTTTTGAATGACTGTTTCATGTTTTTATACTAACCACGAAGAAAGCCTAGACGTGGCAAAAACTTTCTGTCTTTCTGCTTCCCATGTCTCTTGCAAACATAAAAGTTTCACCCAATAACTAACACTGTTGTTAAATCTACTGCATGTCAATAACAACTTGCTCAAGCTAAAGCAAGACACTTGCGTAGCATATAGTTTGTTAGATTAACTAAAAGTTTAAGTTTGATTTTATGTATTTATGACTACACATATCAATTAAGTAACTTGTAATATATATATAGTGTACATTTCACAATATTTACTTTCAAAAATAGACAGTGATTAGAAGCAAATAACATAGAGTTAGCATCGTAAAATAAACTAGCCAGAGGGCATACAGTAAAAACCTCAGTAAAGCTGGATTTGTCCTTTAATGAGGCCCCAGATATGAAGTTTGGGTTCCTCGGCTCTTGTGGATTTCAGCTATTTCTGTAATATTCACAGAGTTTCTTGGCATGTACAGTAGCTATAGACAGATTTATCTTTGGTCCTGTTGGCTTCAGCTCATATTGTTTGAGAAAATCTTTGTCAGAAACCTCAGAGTTGATATTCGCTGTGTCTTTTGTGGAGTCATGAAGGTCTGGGCCAGTGCCCATGTAAGCACACTGAAATATTCAGATAGCTTCAGGGTAACAACCATTTAACATCAACAATACTTTGATATCACCAATGTAAAAGACCTAGTTATAATAAAGAGCTAAATACTTTGTCATCATTATTGTTATCTCTTCTTTGTTGCTTTAGGCTGTAGGATCATGAGATATATCCCCAAGTCAACAACAGCAGCGGCTAGTTTTTATTGTTTGTGTGACTGAGCATTGAGCCAAACCGTGTTTTTACCCTAATCTGACTCTGACTGCTCTCAGGCCACTTAAAGACCCATCTAACAATTTCTTTGAAATGTGTCAACATGCCGTCCAGTTTGAAAAGTCTGTAGTGAATGCCAATGCACTTAATAATGTGAATATTCTCCTTTCCCCTGTGTTTGCAGAGTACAACTCCTTAAACAGTCTGGTGTCAGAGGCTTTCATCCGCTTCTTCCTGGAGACCATTGGCCATTACTCCCTGTTCATCACCCAGAATGAGCGCGGGGAACGCGTTTTCCAAAGAGAAGCCTTCCGCAAGTCTGTGGCGTCTAAAAGTATACGTCGCTTCTTGGGCGTCTTCATGGAGTCTCAGATGTTTGCAGGGTTCATTCAGGATCGGGAGCTGAGGAAGACCCGAGCTAAAGGTAGACTGTCCATCCCAGAGTGTCACTTACTTCTTCTTTAAAGTTTTACTGTAGTCTATCTCTTTGTAATTATTATTTACTTATTATTTATGTGTATGTATGTGTGTGTATATATACACTGCCTGGCCAAAAAAAAAAAGATGAAAAAAAGGTGAAAAATTAATGCAACACTGGATGGAAATAAATCTTGTGACATTGCAGAAGCTTATCGAAACCATGCCACAGTGAATGCGTGCCCTAATCAAAGCTAAAGGCGGTCCAACGAAATATTAGATTGTGTGACCTTTGTTTTTGGTGGCAACTTTTTTTTTGGCCAGGCAGTGTATATATATATATATATGTGTGTGTGTATGTGTGTGTGTGTGTGTGTGTGTGTGTGTGTGTGTTTGTATAAAGATGTATTTATTTCAGGGAATGTTCTATTGTGTTAAAATGAAAAGAAAAGCGAAAAAAAGTTTTTCTGTAATGAAAAGCCTGAACCTCAGTGGATTTCCATCCCAGCTCTAACAGAAGATACTGCACTAACACTGACCTCTAGTGGCTCCCTGGCAGATCAGAGTCATTAAAATATCCTGGAACAATCTTCATATCTACATGTATTATTATTATTTTTATTCTTAGCATTATATGTTTATACATATATATATATACATACATATATATATATATATATATATATATATATCGTTAGCCTCATAGCATAATTGTAATTATATATATATAATCTCCTCTATTCTGCTGTCAATAGGTCTGTTTGAGCAGAGGGTGGATCAGTATCTGGAGGAGCTGCCAGACACAGAGCAGAGTGGAGTCAACAAGTTCCTCAAAGGCTTAGGTGAGTTCTGCAGGAGACATAAAGGACCAGGCTCAGACTCCAAGAGATTAAAATGAGGTTATGAACACTCTCTGAAAACTCTCACTTTGCCTCAGATTTTCACACTTCAAGTTTAGATTACAGATGACACTTTGTTATTACGGTTATGTTGCCAGAGGGAGCCACACACCAACTTTTGTCTTTTCATGATCACCATTTGTTGTTGCTACTAGTTTTCTAAGAAAGCAGAAGGTTCAGATAAGTTAAGTCTTACGTATCTCACAGGGAAGAAATCATCCAAAGTTCATGATAAGGTTTAAGATTTTATCAGACATTAGCAGATACTCAGATTTCTCTACAGACTACTATGGGACAGTTTAGGTTTAATTCAAGCTTCCTGTTATCTCAGTTTGTCTTCATCACCATGAATTGTATAATAACTAGACTTAAAAAGACATACATTACTGTGATTATACTTCTCATGTGGTGTGCATTATGCATGATTTAATGGATTTGTTTTCACTGTTTTTAGGAAGTAAAATGAAGTTTCTCCACAAAAAGAACTGAGAGGAAAAGATCCTGTTTTCAGGCATATACCAACAAACTGAAGACCTGACGTCCCAAATCTCTGCATCGTGATGATTCTCACTCTGTTTTTCTGTGTAAACTTGTATATATTTCACTGCAAGCTGGCTGTGATACTCTTCAGTGTATGTTTATAGTACCTAATGAGATAGTGATAGCAGGACGGTACACGACGAGTGAGCCATAGAGTAACCACTGATGTCCAGGTGTGCTTGTAAAGAATGTTATCAGAATGTGTGAGCGTATGTGACTTAATATGGGCATAGATGTACAGTTTCTATGTTTTCATTTTGCATTATTTCACGACAGTGTTGTCCTCTGTTTAAGGAGTGTAGAACCTATTCGAAACTGTACATGCATCAAGACAATGAAGAAGATGATTGTAACTGTTCATAAAGTCTTTTGCAATCTTTTATTAAAAAAAACTATAATTCAAATGTACCAAATGGTTTAGTTTGCTAATGAGTTTACTAGTGTACATGTTATATATTTATGTTGGTAATTGTTGTTTGAAGGTGAATCTGAGATCCACACCTGCCTGGCATCCTAAAGTTGCCATTATTTTTTGTACATCAAGAGTTTTCCTGTCATATGAATCAATTCTTATTAACAACAATATGGCTTTTATTTATTTCTTCTCATTGTTTCCCAAAAATCAAGGCCCAAATCATACAGATGTCACTTTTAGGAAGTGAAATATGTAATTCACATTTTGACAACCAGTATAAAATCACCTCACTTTACATGTGACAACTCAATGACAGCTTCCCCCTAAGCTATGCATTAGGAGAAGCTAGTAAGATCCCTAAAGGCGCAGTTAGTCTAGCACCAGCTACCACATGCTGCTGGTAACCTAATTACGTCTGTGCACATCACTCTGGTGGCTGTCACTGCCATGCTGTTATTAGCTCTCCTAACTGAGAGGCTCACTGTTGATTTCAGCCACCATGTTACTTTTCCACTGCTTGCGGCCTTTACGGCAATTAAGGATGACATTTGATGCTAAGTAAGTGTGTTCTGTGTTTCAAATAATCCTGAAAACCAAACTGAAATTACTTATCTCACAGGACGTCTGTGATGTCCTGTAGGAAAGTATATTAAACAGTCATGTAAGATTTCAAGGTACAGTAGAATAATAATTTCACCTCAACAGCTACATTTCAAAAGAAGATATTTAACTTTCAATCCATTATATTATCTGATGTCTGTTGCTTTGCAAATTAAGAATTTACATACCGAAGATGAATGTGTTTCTACACAGCAATAAAAGACACAGGGCAGTGATACTGGACCACCTGCTACTTTAAAAGACTGTTTGCAAGTCGGTGCATCAATAATTGAACAGTGAGGAGGGCATGGTTCAAAGTGAAGTTAACTTCAGTGCATTTACTGTTAGTGCTTTTATCTGTATAAGAAAATGATTGAACGCTGCTTTTTACACACACACACACACACACACATATATATATATATATATAGATATATATATATAGAAAACGTACATGGTGGTAATGGTAACTTAGCTCCAGACTTAGTCAGTCAATTATTTCAATTTCAGTTTGTAGTAATGTTTGTTTCAGTCCATGCCTTGGTATAAAATATGAGAGTAGATGTGAATCATTAATATATGTAGTCATAATAATGTGTCAGCTGTATAATGCACTTGCAGCAGTGAGGGAAGGTTACCAAGAACATTTTCTGCACTTGAGTTTAATTTTGAGCTACTTGTTCTATATTATTCAATACTCAATTTTCTACTGTATACTTAATCCCATTTTAGAGGTGAACATTGTACTTTTTACCCCACTACATTTATTTGACAGCAGATTATGATTATGATCTTTAAAAGCTGTCAAAGCATATAAAATATTATCAATTTTCATATAGCATATTACACTACATTAAAATGTTTTTATGTCAGTGCATCAGTAATATTATCCATTCTAATAATATAGTATATAATATATACAATATATGTCACACCATGAGGGAGGTTTTTTTTTTTTTGCTTAATAAACTTATTAATTTTTTTGTGTGGTTATTTTTAGCTTAATAAACTTATTGACAAACCCCACAAAAAACCCTCCCTCATAGTGTGACATAGATAGTATATATTATATACTATATCATTAGAATGGATAATATCACTTATTAAATACAAGGATTTTTAATACTTGTATTTAATAAGTCATTTTTAATAATAAACTTTTCCTTCAAGTAGAGAATTTTCTCATTATAGTATTACAACTTGTATTTACCCTGTGCAAAACCTATATATGATATACATAACGCCATGTTGTAAACTTTATAAGAACAGTGAATACTACAGCTTTGAGAAACGTCAGAAGTATTGCATGACTGTAAAATCTCACGATTAACTGCGAGACTTGAAATCTCCAAAATTTGGCCGGGCCAAAGAGCAACATCCGATGGGGGGATCGTCACTCGGAGATGAACGGGTCAAGGTAAAGGGGAAAACAACCTCTCACACACAGAGCAGGACAGCTGACATGATTGACAGGCTGACACTAGAAGTTGAGTTGCTCTGCAGACACACTCGTCTCCTCGGGACTGAAAACAGCACTCTGACATCCCCACACGCGCACATAATGTCTAGTTCTAGGATGTTTTGTATGAGATGTGCACTTCACAGCAGGATTTATATATAGGCACACACACAGTCTCAGGAGGCTTTGTAGTGCGTGCTGTCTTTGTGCTGTCCTCTTGTTGTGTTTTGGATTGCACCACGCACGATGCCATGATAGGGGCGTAATCTCATGCGCACTTTCTAAAAAATAATATCACGCTCAGTGATGCGCTGGAGGTGAGGCTGCCAATGAAATGCAGAGGATGCGGGGGCAGGCACTCTGCAGCTCTGACTGACACCATGGTTGTTGTTAAGCGAGGACGCGTTAAAAAAGTGCTGTCAGACTGACACGTTTATGAACAGGTGGAACAGGAGCGTGCCGTAAGGAAAATCACTGGAAATCCCAAATTCCCACAGCTTAACAGTGAGTAACAAGACACAAAACACACACAACTGTATACGTGCAGGGATTTATTGTTTTACAGTGATATATCTCAAGAGAGTGACACCATAAATGACGATGATGATGATGATGATGATGGTGGTGGTGGTGGTGGTGATGATCGAGCTGAGATGAGCCTGAGTTAAAGCTTACTCTAAACTTCAGTATCACAGAAAGTGCTGCATGCGGCAGATGTTATCAGGGGAAAATCAGATGTATACTCTATTTGAATTTTTATCAAAGTTTACAAAGGCATGGCCATAAATGAATGCTGCACCAAACACACAGCCTGCACACTGCATGTTGGATTTTTTTCAGTGAGTTCAAGTACGCTTTAAAAAATGAAATTGTAATAATTCTGGTAAAGGGATACCAAAAACTGCATTACATTTTTATTTATATGTTGCCTCAAAAAAAATAAAAATTGAAAATTCAACTTTAAACATATTTAGTTTCAAAAAAAGAATTAGACTTCAAATCTGTACAAATTAATCACAAATTCATAAGATCACAATCTGATCTTAACAATAAAAACACAACAAATACTGGTCAATATTTCTATCATTTTGTTTAACATGACACATAACAGTTTTGGGATCTTTTAGATTTGGTTATTAAATAATCTAGACCATGATATGTACTTAGCGGGACATCTCAGCATGCCAGTGCTCGCTGGTGGATTGACTGAAGACACATTTGGTATTTCTGTAATGTCAATTGTTGTTAGTTACAGGTCGACAAATACTGATATATATCAGCAATAAGCTCAAATTGTGCTCTTTTTATATTTCAAACTGCCTGGCACCTGTTTTATGCATTTTCAGTGACAGTTGGCTGTGTTTGTTGTGGTAAAATGTTGGCACAGACTGCAATTACAGTTTTAGAAATCAACATGCAAAAGGCTAACTTAACGCTGCATTTATCACTACGTTTTATGTTAATACATGTAATGTAAAAACTATTACAGTGACAGACACATAGACAACAAAGAAAAGTCACCCAACTCTGCTGCTCTTTGAATCTTTTGATGTCATTGTTTTTGTGTTTCATGGCCCACACTTAGCAATTCTAGCAATACTAGCAATTTCATCTGAGTGTGTAAATAGGCAGTTGTTGACTCCCATGTCAGCTAACTACAATGACTTAAAGAATCCCCCCTCCACTCAAAAATAGGTTTTCTAGGTTTGTCTTTTAAATGAACAATATTTGCACATTCATATATTCTGAATTTTTTATTGAGGGTGAAGGATGTGGTGTAATTTCTAGAACTTGAACGTGGTAATTATACTTTTTTGTGGAAAAAACTATCAGACACACGTTATTGTTCAAAGTAGAGTATTATATGTCTTAATACATGTCTGTGTCTCAGCTTGTATTAAACTTTATCTGGCCCCCAGTGGCTAAACATTAAATTGCTGTTTTGAACGACATGATGGAGGTTTTACTAAGTTTTAAGATGGGAGATCTCTGAATGCATAAGTGTGAGGTGTCACAACAAACAGAAAGTAAAACTGCAGTAACAAGCAGGATGAGCTGGTCAACCTGTTGTAACCGTTTGACAAGAGGCATGGTGGAAACCCAACAGTTCAAACTCTCCATGAGTACAAAATATTACAGAATACATATTTTTTCAGAGTCTCTGTCAAGTTGCAGTGACTGAAAAACCCTTCACCTAGAGTTAATATCATCCAGTAAGAATTTCTTTTTCAATGGATAAGCAGAAGACTAGTGAAGACTCTTTTCTGTGCAATTCCTGAATTGTCTGAGGAGAGAAATGGTAAGATGTTTTAATATTTTAAGACTGGTTGAAGATAATCCTGCTTTCTGTGTGATCTCATCAACCTAGTGTTAATAGATGTTAAATAGGGGTGCTTTCAAGGGAGAGATCACTGTGCAGGTTTCTATTATTGTGACATCTCTTGAGATGGCATGCATAACTGGTGCCAGGTTCACTTAGCTGTACACGGAAGCTGGCGGGAGGTTTCTGTTTGAAAGATAAATGCACGGCGGGTGCAGTGAACGTATGTGCGCAGTCTGAAGATGCTACAGAGCTGAGTGAACAGGAGGCAGGGTGCACTACAACTGACTAATTGTGTTTCAAATTGGGTCTTTGACTGCACAATGGGGAATGGGATTGCTCTAAGCTCTCCACTGAAGCACCCAAGGATGAGAAAGTTGTCAGATTTGTAGGTCAGGCTGCAGGGGTTGTTGTTAGGCAGACTTGCTCGCAGCTTCAGATGTTACAATGGTTTCATTTTGGGTTATATTTGATGTTTGGTGTGTGCCTCAAGTTTCGATTGGTTTTAACACTGTCCTGTGCATCAGTTCCCTTTTTCAACTATCATCTGCAAAAGAAGACACTGGCATGGTTTTTGCAGAAATACAGTCAGAGCATTGTAACCGTATCCTCTCTGTGTCTAGATTTTACTTTAGGTCTTTGATCCTACACTATTTGCCATTCACTTGATCTGATCTGCTGTGTTAAAGTCTTAATTGATTTCAGTCCCATCTGGAGCTTATCAGAGCCTGACCCGGTTTTGGTGTGCCACGTTAGTGTGCAGCTCCACTGGGACCTGTCCCCTCCTTGTGCTGACAAAGGGATGAGGAAGAAGGCCACAGCCAGCCCATTATAGCCCAAAACAACTTGAGCCTAACATCACCTAGTACTTCCTCTCATTGCTTGCTCTAAAGACCTAAACAGTGCTTACAGTACAATTCCTCCCTCCTCATTGTAGGTCACTTGGTCTTCCTTCCTCCATTTTGGAAAGCGCTTCCGGGGATATTTTGCCCTACAAAAAAATAATTATCTTATCTCCCTAATTCCCAATTATTATGCACAGGCTTATTTAAAAAAAAAAAAAAAAAAGGATTAGATTTTCTCCCTTTTTTGGTGGCTGCACCAGCGAGCAGGGGATGAATTTGAATGTGACACTCCTCTCCTCTGCTGCAGTGAGGGGGTCCTACACATGGATGAACTGGGGGAGGAGAGAGCACAGTGAGGCTGTCATGTAAGCCATCTCCTCTGAGGCCACCTCTCGGTGCGCACTGCTTCCTGCCTCAGGTAGAAGCCTTAGTGTTTCTGCTGCTGAGGCGTCAGGCTGCTCGCTCTCCTCTCCTCTCCCTCCTGCTGAGAAGGCAACTCCACTCTCCAAGCCATTGAAATGGAGAAGGTAAGATATTTCTTTTACCATTGTTTCCGAGATGTCTGAGATGTTATTCATGTTATTTCTTTTTTTATGGTTTCTGGGTTTGCACTGTTATGTGCTTGAATCCCTTCAGGGCAAACCAGGGCCTATTTGTATGGAGTTTGCATGCTTCTTATGTTTGTTTTGGTCCCTTACCACCCGATCAGAGTAGTCTGATCTTCAGTTTGATAAGGCACATTTAAAATTAGAGTTGGTCCCTGGGTGCTGCTCAACTGCAGAGGATGAATTTCTCCACAGAGAATAAAAAAGTATAACTTAAGTGAAAATAACTTTACTGTGCAACATCTTAGAGGATTTCCGGTGACAGCTTGAGTTATCTTTTACTGCTTTTATAGCAAAATTAGATGTAATTTTTTGATAATAACATTGTGAAATTCATGCTTTGATTTATGTACTTAAAAAAAAAGTTGTACATAATAATGTTGACATGCTTATGGTTGAAAACTTCAATTAGTTTATAAATTACAGTAAATGATGATCCCTGTACAGGTTTAGTTTCACCCTTGTGAGGATTCACTCGTATGCTTCTGAAAGTTGTTCTCAACCACAAGAAAACAACAACCCTCTGAAGTGTGATTTAGTCCAAAGTTAGGGTGCAACTCATGTTTCTGACATGCCACATCATCTTTTTATCATATGGCCCTCTGTGTGTGTGTGTGTGTGTGTGTGTGTGTGTGTGTGTGCATGTGTGTGTGTGTGAGTGTGTTAAGTGTATATTTTCAACACAAGCTTTTTCTTTATGTGTCTGTCAGAGCTGCTCAGAGTGTTCAGAGACAACACTTGCACACAGCCTGTGCACACTCTGCAACAAGTGGTTGTGTTACCAGTGTACAGATGCACATCAGCATCAGAGAGTCCCTTCTACTTCCCAGTACATAGACTTGCACCAACAGAGGCCCAGTGCTGCCCAGTGTCTAGACCTGTACCAGAAAGGCTCCAGCTCCCTGCCTCCGACTGGACAAGGCAAGCATGGCTATTTACATATTTCAAGAGTGTGTTGCCTCCACTTTCCAGGCCAGTATGACAGATTATTAGTGTGGCTGCACAGTCTGTCCCTTTGTCATCTAAGACAACTGTTTTGTTTTTCTTCTTGTGCCCTGTTTGTTTGTTAGTCATGTCTCAGTAGGAACCATTGCTATGAATTATGCATGATGGCAGTGATGGTTGATAATCGTTCTTAGAGATCCCTGTTTTATTGCACCTTTATTTCAAATGTGGCCCAGATTCTTAGGGGCCTGCATGATTTCATTTTTGCTAATATTAGTGTGTTGCTATTTAAAGACCCTCCAGTATGTGTGGCAGCTTTGTTCCAAGCTGCTTTTGCAGACCTGCTCAGAACTAGTTATGAAATAATAATGAGAGGACTCTTGACACCTTTATTGTGATGCGGGAGTGTTACTGTTTGGTTTGTGTATTTGTGAGAACAGCAGTGTTACTGCGCTGACAGTCAGGATGTGGTCAGTCACATTGGGTTTATGCACACAGGATGATGCTCAGCTCAACCACAGATCTGTGATGAGCAGCCGCGTACAGGCAGGAGGGGGTTGGCTGAGGTGAGGCGGCCAGCAGAGAGCAGTAGGGCTGCGTTCATTAGCCTTAACTGGCTATTGTTAGATTAACGTTCTGTGGGCCAACAGTTTCTACAGTGACCTATTTAGAACAGTGTGAAAGACGTTTTTGCATGTGTGCTGTTGTATTAATGTGTTGCGGTTCCTGATGCATCAAAGACAGATTGGACAGGGCTGAAATATTGTTCACTTACATCTTTATTAGTCGATACTCTTTAAAACTGTCTTACTGTAACCTCAACTTGAGGCCTAACATCCCACAATTGTATCGTCTTTGTACAGATCAAGGCCTGCTAACATTACAGGCAGGCTAATATAACTCATCACAGTTTCCTTTTAACCACTCACTGTTCTGCCTGTGTAATGCTTCACCTTTTCACAGACTGCTTATACTGTGAAAAGTTTAAAAGTATTTAAACAAATAAGTGTATAAATGGGTTAGACATTTGTCTTTCAGTCATTTTAACAAAAACACCCTGTCGAAAAAATTGTACAGGTTCAACTCCTGGTAGACTATATCCAGCTGAAACCTTAAAAACATGCTGTCTACACAGCTTCAGAATAGTCTGACAAGCATATATTAAATTCTTGAAAACTTGATGCACAAATTCCTTCAAGCAAACAAACATCAGATTTTGCATGGAGCTCCAGCGGTTTAGTATTGCATTTCCATAAAGCTCAGACTTGTAAAAGAGAGATATTAAAAAGAATGTCAAAAAACACAAAAACACACTTCCCATAATGCAACTCAGAGGTGTCTTTAGTTTAGACCCCCTCTCTCACCTGCTAATCAGTCATGTCATTCAATTTCTTTGTCCCAAGTTTGTAAAGCAGGTTTTCTGTTAGAGTCTTATAGTCTCCAAGCCTAAACTGAGATAATCTTTGCAACATCGCTATGACATCATCAGGGTAATTTTTTATGATTTTAGAAAGCTCCCTCCAGATCCTGAGACATTATAAAGCTTTTTTCACTTCTTCAAATATGCTTAAAATAGTACCAGTACAAGCTTTTGTTCTCCCCAAATGTGCTCTCAGCTTTTGCTCACATGCTGCACACTGATAGCGCTCTTCTTGCTGTGGGTGTGAATTGCTTGTCGAGTGTTGCTAATGCTCCATGCTCTCTCCCTCCTCCATTTCTCCCCTCCGTCTGTTTTTTAGGACCGGGGTCGTATCCTTGTTCCCTCCTCATGTGCCACTCTCACAGACAGGAGCCCTTGGAGCTGTTTTGTGAGTCATGTGACCTTCTGTGCTGTAGCAGCTGTCACCTGTCCTCCCACAAAAAACACAGGTCAGTCCTCTGACACTCAGCACAAGGACGCTGCCGAGAAGGGCTAACCGCAGGTTAAAAACTTCCTCTAAGAAACAGTGCTCTCTAAACGCCCTGTCACTTTTATCAACACTATCTGCATACACTACCCTTGGCCTGCCTAATGCCTATTAAGTATTCATACGCTTTTGTTTTCTGTGATGTTATAGTACAATAGTTGCCTCTAAGGTCACCTGCATAATGTCTTGTCCCCAGGAGTAACAAATTTAATTCTGGTGTTCTTTGAGCCCAAGGAATAAATTAATAAACTTTCTATCTGGCTCATGCTGTGATCCTCTGCCTTGCGTGTTCAGGGTGGTGCAGATTGGGAAGGCCCTGCAGGATCAGCAGTGGTTGTTTGAGAGCCTGATGGTGCAGGTGGAGGAGAGGAGATCTGCTGTGGAGAACAATGCCAAGCAGATAGAGGACAGGTTGGTTTAGACTAAAGAAAAAGCCATCTTCTAACACAAAAACTCAAAAATGAAACAGTGTTCAATATAGAAAATGCATAAATTAAAGACTGAAAAAATGCTAAAATGATCTGCATTTGGGATTTTCCTGCTAAGGAGTGAGACATTTATTTTCTCCTTCCTGTCTTTGTAGAGTTCACGGAGTGAAGATTGCACACAGGAAGGCCGAGAACCAGATTAAAATGGCAAAGATGATTATGATGAATGAGTTTAACAAACGAGCCAACCTATTAATAGAGCAACTGGAGGTAATTACTGTCTCTCTTTCTTTCCCTCTTATCGTTCAGCCAGCCATGAACCTACATGCAAAGAATCAGTAACCAGTGATCTAACCAGTCTTAAAAGCAAGCAAATGAGAGCCCACAATAATCTAGCAAAGCTGCTTAATCCAACATCTCAGGAACTATATCTGTCAAAGAAACAGAGCCACTGATTAGTCCACAGTCCAGCCATGACTCTCTGTGTGCCAGTGCTTACTGTATGTGTTTTATTGGTTACTTGCAGAAAATCTCAGAGGACTTCCAGCAGCGTCTGGAGGACCAGCTGCAGGGGGCAATAGAGATGTGTGGCCAGCTGGACCACGTGCAAAAGTTCATCACCTGGGCTACAACTCACCACTGCAGAGGCCCTGTGCTCTTCAGCAGGGCACTGGTATGCTGACAGGCCAGTCAACACATGGCCAGTGTCTTACTCTAACACACAGTCCTGTGAGATAGTAGTAGTTCATTTCTGTGGGGAAAAGAAAAAAAGCCCAATGTCTTTTTTTAAATTTAAATCTACTTTGTAAACCCCCCGCTAACAGTTACCATAACTCAGTTTAAGGGATTTTTTAAAGTCTTTTTTAGCACATGTTAAACGGCTGAAAGTGTAGGTTTATTTTTAAGGGGGAAGTCCAACATTTATACACATATAGTTCAGTTTATTAGTCACACATAGTACTACTCAGCCTGTTGTATAATGTATTCTACATCTCTGGAGGAGCTTTGTCACTGTTCGATCCACACGAGGGGCAAAAAATCAGAATGTGTTTCCTAACTGCTTTTAATTTGCTTTTAAAGTTGTCTCTTGTACTTTATGGAAGTGCTGTACTCAATTGTGACTACTCTTTTAACCTGAAGTTGAATGTTAGATGTCAAATGTCATATTTGATTCCAGTGGCTTGGGTTCCAGTGAAATTCATAAATCATTGTCTTTCCAGGTGTTTGTTGAATGCACATCTATTTTCAGTCATTTTACCATGGAAGTCAGTGATGTCACATACAGAAGGAGAAGTCTGCAAAATGCAATTTAGAAAATATACATTATTCTTTCAGATTTCACTCCAGATGCAGCAACTGCTTGAGCCATCACTCCATCCCGACTCCTGGAGTCCAGTGAAGATCAGATTCAACTGGGATGCTAGTTACTGGACAAAGCAGATTTCCTCTTTAGGTAAAATTAATGTCATTAAAGCAAGCTGGGGTACTACATTGTTGCATGATGATTTCTCACCAATTCAATCACCAATTTAATTAAAATGGAAGTTAGGCCATAATACAAATCTTATTGCATTAGAATCACATTGAAGTGTTTTACATGACAGAATTCAGTGAATTTCTAAAAAGTTTTTAAAATTATAAAATTGATTATGTTTTTTTTTAAGTTCAGTCAGTTGTTTGTGTGAAATGAGATACCTACCCATTTAACATGACTGTATGCAATGTAGTTGTTACTATCATTATAAATATTATTTTATGTATGACACATGAAGTTTTTAACACAGCTCTTAATGTGACTGTTGCTCTGCAGGGCAACTGACTGTTGAGGGAGGAAACTGCACCTACCCTCAGAGTTTGGCCTGCGCCAGTATTCTGAGGCCGCAGCCTATCACCTGTTTGGCTTTGCCGTCTCTGTGTCACAGGGGACGAGAGTCAGGCTGTGGGTACCAGACCTGCTGTGAACCCCAGATGTGTTGCCTGCATGGCATTCCCTCTCAACCCGATCTGTCCAGTCTGGACAAAAGCCAGCTGGGAGCCACACTTTACAACTCCAGCTGTGTTCAGCCCACCCTTCTCTCTGCCTCCCTGCACCAGAGCCAGCAGCTCCAGAGATGCTGGGACCCAAACAGCTCCTCAGCCTTACAACCACCCTCACAATCATCCCCTGTCTCGATCATGGGACCCATCCAGCTCAACTGCAGCCGTGCATCGTCATCCCAGCCACAAGCTGCTGCCTCCCAGCCCCTGTCTCAGACTAAATCATATCTCTATCACCAACACCAGAGGGAAGCTTTTCCAGACAGCCAGCCTCAGCTGAGTGCAGACCGTAACAGGCTGGGTCAGGGCCAAATGCAAAGCCAGCGTCAGAGTAAGCTGTCCACTGGCACAGCTCTGCAGCAGGAGCTCAGCCACACAGCTGTAGACCGAGATGTGATGACTGTAGAGAACTGGGAGGAGAGGTGCAGTGTGGAGGGGACTCATGGACAAACAGCAGTGGTTGAACACAGAGAGCTACTGGATGAGGAGCTGCAGGAAAGGGGGGAGCAAAGTCCTGTCCAACAGCAACATCACATCCAAGCCTCTCCAGCAGCAGAGCTGAGAATACAGCATCAGAGGATGAGACCTACACTGATGCTCAGAGACCACCGAGATGGCAGGGTGAGCAAAACAAAACAGCCTGACAGACATTATTAATACATATAATAGTGCTGATAATTAAGTGATTATAGACAACTAAATTTAGAAAAACTAATAAGATGAGATGTATACATTTAATAAGAAAAATAAGGGATAAATTCAGCCTGTAAAACATTACTGTACTTTAATTTCATATTTAGCTAATATTGGCCCTGCAGATTGGTGAGGCTGTACTTAACAGCCCATCAGCATATAAATGACATTGATTTGATTGTAATAAACTTCATAAAGTGATGTAGTGAAGTATCATAGTTATGAACATATGTTAGAGATTCAGCAGCAGTTGCCTCTCTGAGGTAATGCATGCAGAGGGATGTTTTGCACTTCGGTCTTCAATTTTTTCGTTTCAGATGTGGTTTTGCAAAGTTTCTGTTGGCTCAAAAAGTTTTAACGCAGCTCACAACTCATACCATGTTAAAAACCACAGAACTCTGTTTACACACCTGTCAAAAACCACAATGCATTAGTCAGGCTTAAGCCTATTTCCTATAAAGTACAGCCTTTCAAACACTTGCTGAGATCAACTGAAACAACAAAAAGAACAAAAGCCTAATTGGTAGTATAGTATAATTAAGTGACAAATACAATTTAAGTTTTTAAAAAAAGCTAGAAGGAAAATGTTATATTTATGGGAAGCATTTATTTTATTTATTATCCAAGGCAGGACTATATATTTAGTGTTAATTAAAATCTATAAACGACTGAAACTGTTTATTTTAATGCCAGAATGATCACTTCCCACAGATGACAGCTAGCCTGAAAACAGATGGTGCAACAGAAAAATGCTCCTCCTTTCATGAAGAAAGGATGACAGGAAAACAAAGAGCTGCCCTGACAATTAAAGTTGAGCTGTTTATAGCAAAGCATCCTAGAAAGGAAAGCACTGTTCAACATAATCACACTTGATGCCAGCAACCGCATAATCATATTTCTAAAAATTCTTGCAAATGCAGATATGTATTAACTTTGCATTTTCAAGTCACAGCATCTGAAAATGATATGAAACCACTGGGGTGCAGTCATTTATGTACTTAACCTGGCATTAATAAGTCACTAAGGGAATAGTGGAAGCTGCCAGCTTGATTTCAGCTCTGGTTAGCACTGACTTAAATTCCAACACCACCCCATTGTTCAAGAGAGAAGGATTATAGTCTATTTTCCTCCACAGTCACAATCTTGCGTACCTCTTCCAAGGGGCATGGATCAGGTAACTGTTTTAATCACACAATACCTAAGAGCAGGTGCTCTGTGTTAGCCTGGTCTGAATATGCATGATCGTGCACTAGAAAAAGAAGAAAGAGAGACGCTTTAAAAGAACTGGTGTGAAGTGATTTGTCAGCCCTCCTGCTTACATTAGTTGAAGACACCGCTGATGTGTTTAAAGGAGCTTTTTGGGATATTTGCATTAGTTAAATTGAGGAGGAGCAGAGTGGAGCAGTAAGTGATTGCAGTTCTGGCTTAATCAAAGGGCCACACTGCACCCCAAATGGTGAATTTACATATGATAATTTGTAACCAGTCCTTTCATTGCCTGTACAATAACAGTAATATATGCAGCCATGTTTGTAAGGATTGAGTTGTTTTGAATTAGTCTCAGAAAAGGCTCTGAGTGATGTTTTTGTTAATTTAGCATGTGCCTGCATGCGTGTGCGTCCATGTGTTAATGCCTAAGTGACACTCAAGGTTGTTTCCTCTGCGCGCCTTCTCGCTCCCCTCTGTTGTTAAGGGCATGCATCTGTGCATGTGATACAGCTCGAAACTGCTGCTCAGTTTTATATGTTTGTGCTCCTGACAGAGATCCACGTCCCTGGAGGTGTCAGTGACAGACCACAAGCGTGGATCTGACGTTCAGAGCAGCAGGCTCAGCCCTAGTTCAGTGTGTGCGAGGAGGAAGAGACGCTCCCAGAGCATCCCGGCAGAACTGGCAGCCCCAGCCACCAGCCCTTACAATGAAAGGCCCACAGGATGCACTCACAGCCGAGAGGCAGGAGCTGCACATAAGGTAACACGGCGTCAGAGGAACTGAAGCTCTCTAGATCAAAGCATCAGTTTTAAATTGGCTGTAGTTGACAAAGGTTGATGGGTTGTCAAGGACTTGTAGGTATTAAAATTTCAATATTCTCTGACAACTTTAAAGTTATCTTATCCGAGAAAAGACATGAAAAATGAAAATTTGAATTTCTATAATTTCATGACAACAGGGCAAACTCCATCTGCCAATGTAGATCATGTGATATGATCGTAAGCTCTAGAACAGTTACTAAAGAGACCTCGTAGTAAATTTGTTTTCTCAACTGTTTTGTCTGAGGTCAAGTATGAAATCTGAACCTTTAGTTTAGATTTGATCCAAGTAACTATTGTATACCACTTCAGGCAGGGGAAAACAAGTAATGGCTCCAATTTTGGCCATGTTCATAACTTTAAGTGAAAGACAACTGCTTCTATAACCAACCACAAAACCCTTTATAAGTCAGTGATTGGATGAAGCTCCCTCAAATGACATCTGTTTTGTTCCCAGTTTGCTGGTAAGGATCCCAGACAGAGGAGGAGAGCTTCAGATGGCGTACTTTGTGTTGTCAAGGAAACTTCATTTGAAACAGCGCCCTCCAGAGGTCACCGGTCTCCATTACTGTCCTATAAGACAGAGCCAGGTGCTGGAAAATTACTTTCAATCATTTGATTACATCCTTGATTAAACAAAATACAGAGTTTGTGAATACTTGCTCATCATCTTCTTCTCTTTAGATCATTCTTTTACTTATGTAAATGAAGAGATTGACTATGAAGCCAAAGAAAAGTGCAGGTCGTCACGAAACAGTCACAACAGGTACGTACTAAAAAAAGACGTGAAAATAAGTCATGAAAATAAGTTGTAGTTTTCATCATTTGTTGTCTTCTTGCCTCTAAAGCAACATGGATGTTCAGAAGGACTTGGGAAGGCCCAGGGTTCCAGTGGTTTGCTTAGAGCGTCTCAAAATCCTTGTGTCTCAACTCCCCCCACACGGAAGACGGCAGAGTGACCCTTTACCTGCAAGCACAATGGAGAAGAATGAAAGTTTGCTGAAGCAGAGAACCTGGCATGATGTAGCCCTTGTAGTATGTATCATTTATTTTTATACAGTGAAGGCAAGATTAAGATATTAATAATTTACCTGTTGAGCTCATAGGATTTGGTTTTACAATCCCATATTGTAATTGGCAATCATTCCTGAAGTGGAGATAGGGGGTAAACCATAGACTGTTTAAAAATAATGGAAGAGCCACTGTGACGTCACACATTTGTTCGTGAACTCCCATTTTCAAGCCTTGAATTCGGCATTTTGAGTGATGCTAGTGATGCTAGTGGTGATGAGATGTGACCATATTTGGACGAGAACCTGAAGGCAATTTAGATCAATACAAACATTTTCTCAGGGTTTTGTCCCATGTAGATGATATATAATTACCTTCATACAGTGTTGGGATGATGGTACAAATTATTATTTTATTTGATACATCTTAAAAATCACTGGATGCTCTAGTTAACGTTCTGGTAAAAGCCATCAGGGAAGCATCAAATATCAAAAATATATTTAAAAAATGAAATAATTAATAATGGCACATAACTCTCCTCTCCTTGTTGTAAATCTAGGGTATTACTGGAGGCTCCGAGACCATGACGACCACCCACTCAGTCACAGCGCCACCATATGCAGAGCGAAAAACTTGCAATCAGTCTACCACACACTCAGCCAGCAGTGAGTTTGACAACCGAGGAAGACTAAACTCTTGCAAAGCATCCACTGACCCTGAATATTTGCCACAGAGGTACACAGTGCTTGATCTGGATTCAGACTCTGATCCCAGATCATTCTCAGAAGTAGCAGTTGTTTCTCGAGTAGATCCAGACTGTAACCCACAGCTAGATTCAGATGCATCTCCAGATTCTGACTTAATTGCAGAGTCTTCATCTGAGGCTGAACTTGAATGTCTGGTCAAGGAGAAATCCGTGGCTGCAGGGGTAGTGGGGCACTGTGAGGAAACTCACACTGTGGGGGATTCAGAACCAAGCCTTGAATTTGAGGCAGACCCAGAGTCAGATGTAGGTGCAGGATCTGAGGATGGCCAAGGGCTGGATGCTGATGCAGAATCAGGCGATGCTGAAACTGAGTCAGATGTCCAGCGTGAATACGATCCCACCTTCCAGGCAGAAACTGATTCTGACCTTGTATCCGATCAACCGCTGGATTCTCAGGGCTCTGTGGAGTCTGAAATCGACATTGAATCTGAACCTGAACTGACAACGGACGACCCACAACCGCTTCGCTCTGACTTGGAAGACGAGCCCCACATTGGACCTAGTCAGAGGCAGCTTCTAATGGCAAACCCGGACCTGCAGATTGGGACAGAGGAAGTCCAGACTGAGCAGGACAGTGCAGAGATGGAGAGTGAGGATTTCTGTGCTGTGTGTCTGATCGGCGGGGACCTGCTGTGCTGTGATCGCTGTCCAAAAGTCTTTCATCTGTCTTGTCATATCCCATCTCTACTAAGCTTCCCTTCGTAAGCTTCTTATACTCTTACCTGAAATATGTTCACTGCTATCATCTTGCATCCTATCAAGTTGTTTATGTGAAATGTTATTGTTCATGTTTCTTATCCTGCTCAGAGGCGACTGGGTGTGCAGTCTGTGCAGAGATGTTGTGCAGCCTGAGGTTCAGTACGATTGTGAGAATGAGAGAACGTCAGGGGAACACACGTCAGCACATGGACTGTCTGCATGTGACCAGAGAGTAAGTCATTCATAATGGCGACGGTGGCGAGATGCCAGTTCACTGTTTTCTGTTATTTAATTCCTTTTCCTGCTTTTATAATATTTTTTTTCCTGTTTGGTTTACTTTTTTGTTTTTTAGAAATGTGAGAGGCTGACTCTTCTGGTCCTCAGTAACATCCTGAGTGCTCCCTTCCATGAGCCCGTCAGTCCACTTGTGAGTGATGGCCCTTTTCTGACAATCCAGTGACAGTAAAAGCCAGTTCCCCCTTCATTATCTCATTTGTTTGTCATTATACTGTGCCTATAGCAAAGTAGCATCACAAAGAGCTTTTCTCATGTTTCTGCTTACATCAACACACATATTCATTTTTGGGTCAGAGAGATTGATAACGAGCAAGCTTTACTTAAGGGAATAGTTAAGCATTTTGGGAAATATGTGATTCAATTATAGTAGATGAGAAGACTGATACCACTTTCATATCTGTTCCTTGAATATGAAGCTGCAGCCAGCAGCCAATTAGCTAAGCATAGCATAGCATAAAGCCTGGTAACAGGGGTAGTCTCCACAGGTTTCCTGGTAATCTTAAACACTTCTTGTGAAACACCAGCCACTTACAAAGAAGATCTAATTATTACACTATTGCAAGCACTTCAAGCAAGAAACACACAGACTAAATTGCACAACTGCCAATGCAAATGCAGCTATGTGTCTGTGAAACTGCAAGTTCATAGAATGTATGATGGTTTATTTGGTAGCATTTCATAGTGTGACTGATTTTACTTTTTGCATCAGTAGACTACTGTACAAAATTAGGTGCGCTAGATTCCCTCGCTCAACCCTACCTCAAGCTTTCAGTAGTGAGACCTGAGGTCAACATACCCAGACCACCCTCCCCATCTCCCACTGCTCACTGTGAGATCTTCTCCGCTAGCAGAAATAAGTCTGCTAGCTCACAAACTAGAACTAAGGTGCACACGTCCAACAAGGTTAATTGACACATACAGTGATATTATATCATTGACACAATGTGCGAATGAGTGATAGAAAACCAATCCTGTCAATGTAACCGTTCAGTTTGTATTTGCTTTTTTGGTGCATGTGCCTATGCAGCCCCCAGCAAGATGCTGCCATGTTTCCCCTATCTAAATCCACTACTGTTCAAGAGCATAGAGAGACACAGGAAACGTGGAGAGGGGAACAGAGGTCTTGTAGGTTTGTTTTTAGTGTACAGACACGAGTGATATCAATCCCTAAGTGTAGTGAATAAGAATAAACAGTAAGTGCATTTCCTAATACCTAACCTACTATTCAGTCCAGTGAGGTTAAAATTGCAACTAGTCTTAATCTATGACATTATCAAGACTTGTGCCTTCATCGCTCATCTATCACTGCTTGAGTAATATTCTTCAAACTGCAGTGGCATGATTTATGTCCAAGCAAAACATTTGTTTGATGCCTTGTGAAGGCAAAAGGATCTATGAGGCAATTCAGTTCAAATGAGTTAGAGGGAAAGAAATGGCTGCGTGGATTATATAAATATCTTAAACACCACTGATTTCTTATGCAGGCTCGTCATTACTACCAGATCATCAAGCGGCCAATGGATCTGTCTGTGATCAGGGCCAAACTCAACAAGAGGAATACCCGACATTATAACTCACCAGACCAGTTTGTTGCTGATGTCTGTCTCATGTTCCACAACTGTGCAAAGTTCAATTATGTAAGTTACATTTTGATTACCTTTATGTGTATACAATTTTACCCATACTGTCATTACAGTTATTATCATGATTATAATTGATCTCTTTTAAAATGATAAATGGAAGTGATCATCCATTAAATTGCACTGATCTGTGTGTAATAGCTGTGTCTTTCTGACTGCAGCCTGATTCTGAGGTGGCCCAAGCAGGCCGCAGCCTGGAGGGGTTCTTCACCTCCAGGCTGAAGGAAGTTTTCCCTGACAGAGTTTTTCCTGTGGCTGAGGCGGACAGTGACAGTGATGAGTACGATGAGGCCTACAGGACCGCCGAGGGTGGTTTCCCCTGGCCAGAGAGGAGGGAGCAGTGTCACAGGAAGAGGAAGAGGAGACACTCTCTCAAGTCAAGGAGAAATCACTTCTAACCAGAGATGAATGCAGTGCAACTAAGGACACATGAATTTCTGTATTTATGTGTAATTTTGCTGCTTTGTTAAGCAGCTGGGGGGCTGTAACAGCGTTTTCATGCTGTAATTTAACAGTAACCCTAAGGTATGTTGTGGTTTGCAATAATATCACAGTGCTGCCATCTGATGGCAGCTAAATGTAATGAAACGAATGAAAGAATATTTCAGCATTAGTAACTCAAGAATCTATTACTATTGAACATAATATTGAATATCCCTGTAGATTTCAGTTGAGCATCTTACAGACAGAAACAATTGATTAAAACACGTTTAGGTTACATACTATATGCTACGTATTTGAATGCATATCCGGTTGGAGAAAATTAGTCAACAAACCAGAATCCAGAGTTTGTTGGGTTGTTTCTGCAGTCGTTTATAGAAGAGATTTGATGTTATAATTATTACCATTTCATATCATATTTTGCCCATGATTTTCCCTGATACACTGGAAATTACTTAAATTAATTTAAATCATGTACCTAAAGTTTTATGCTATACTGTACAAAAAGAATGCTGTTGTTGGATGTTTAGTAAACTCACTGTGTGTCTTTATTAAGTGGATTTCTTGACTTTTTTTAGGTGAATATAGCCCTGATTATACACAGCACTTTGAAATATTGTATTTACCACCTTGGTAAATCTTCAGCATATTTATACATCTGTAACTGTATAGAGGTTTATTTTATTATATTTCCCTCTTTATTTGTAGTGACTAAATGATTGCAGGCAATTATCATAGGTTTGATTATTTGACATAATTATCAGTAGCTTTCTTGAAAAGCAGCAGTGAGTCTTACTTACTGACCCAAGTGATGCAGAGAGTCCACGATAACTAGTGTTAGACCTCAACAGGTCATAAAAATGTACGTGTTTGTAATATGATTCAATATCTGTGGATCCAGATCAACACAACAATGCAGTAACAGTGCAGTAACTCTCTGTTAGTTAGAGGTATTTAAGGAAATTATACATTTAACCATGAATTAAGTTTGTGTATGAAACATTTTTGTTCCAAATGTCAAAAAGAAATGGTTCTCAGGCCTAGTAAGAGTGAAAGGTATTGATATAATTCTGTATTGATAATTATAAACTGTCCTTGTGATTTGTAGAGTCACACAGTAGAGAGGAAAAATATAATTTTGTACCCGCTGCTGTAGCACATTTCCTCTTTTTAAACATACTTTAACTTGCTTCCTGCAGCTTAAGATAGAATTGACTTGACTTTTAAAGTTTTACTGCACAAATTATTGTCTGTGCACTCCTTGATTGTGGTCAAGATTACTGAATATACAGCATATGTAATGTTGCTTTATTTGAAATCAATAGATATAATAGTATTCCCTACAGTATGAAGGAAGACTTATTATGCTATAACTGTACTGACTGTAGTTTTCTGTCACCGTTTCAGGAGAGCAGTCTGTTTTCCCCCCTTTTTTTTACTGTAACTATGAGCCATAAATGCACATATATGAATATCAATAAAAATGCATTCAAGAGAAAATATGTCTCTTATTATTTTCCATGTGCTATTAATCATTATACAATATGTTACAGAAGATGGACGGATAGAAAAGCCACTGTGTGGCCGTTTAATGTATGTGTTAATTGCTTTTCAATAAAAATAGTGCTCGTACATGTTACCTTACATTTTATTTCTCCTTTATTTACTTTGGAGGTCGCTCAAATATGATGGCAGTATCATATTTTCATGGAGTTAATTTCTTCTAAATGCATTTCAATGCTATAAGATGTATTCTGATCATTTCAATTTGAACTAAACTCTATTGTCAGATTTGGCCCAGCAGTGAAAAAATCCTTTTTTTTTTTTTGCTCCCTATAAAACAATCTTCTGAGCTTCATCTTCTGGTCTAATTCCATTGTGTCTACTCTGATTAAACTCAATAATAATGATTGCATCCAGTGCTGAAATTGCTTTTAGGTACGGGATAATAAATGTATTGTGTTGGATGATATAAAATGGTTTGGATTTCAGTGTGGTGGAACAGAGACCAAACTGGAGCTTATTTTTGTAAGAACCTGCAGAAGATTATTTCTGCAGGTTTTGGAGCTAACTATCCAACTCGGGGAATAAAGAGAATTCAGAAGATATTGTAAAAATAGTAAAAAGCCACACAATTAACAAACGAATATAACAGCAGCTTTCCCTGATAAGATTAATAATGCAATATATTTGAAGGAATGTTTTAAGAGGCTTCTGAACCACATACTGCATTAGCTGTGAAGCACATGTAAACCATATATAGTTCAAAAATAAATCATGTCATTACTTGTCAGTGATATCAAAATCTGTCAGATAAGTCCATCAAAAGTTTCTAGGTATGTTATGGCTTTATGCTAATTTGATATAGTTCGAGTGGGGCTGTGAGTTAACAGAGCTAGTGCTAAAACTGCAAGATTAACTTAGCTTGAACAAAACATCCAGTTGTGACCTCGCTGCTTCTGAAACTGTTGCATTTTTGGACAACAGCAAAATCAATGTTAATCATGATTTGAAATATCATGAAGGTACAGTACTGAAGGAATATTAAAGTGCTTTTTTGTATTGTGGGCATATGCAGTGGACTCTAGTTACTTTTTTAATACTAACAAAGGAATTGATGTAAAAATAATGAAACTGAGGAATCACATGTACCTCCATGTTTCCACATGTGTAACACCTCTGGCAGCACTTTGAAGGGGCCCGAGGGGTAGCGCCTCCTGGAAGACCTCATTCAGAGCAAAAAACGTAATAAAATTCGAATTTTGGCTTCCAGGTTTATGATGGCACCAATTACTTTTCAGTTTTAATCTTTTTACACTTGCCTCATTCATTTTTGTCTGCTCTGAATTTCTAGACCTTGGCGATCTGTTTACAAGCTTTTGTACCAGTGTTTCAGTGTTGCTTTAAATAGATCTTTAAACAAATCTCTAACATGTGATGAAGAATGAGATTGGCTAGAAAACAATGAGAAAAATAGCGATGTAACTGGAGACTGTCTTCAACACAGACATGATGTCACCCTGCTGCCTGGCCCTGCAGCATTTTGCCCAGGAGACACTGCTGGCTCACATCACACAAGAAATTAAATCAAGGACTTTTTTCTTAGAGAACATTCAATTGCATGTAAAACGATGTTGTGATTGTGGTGCAAGTTGAAAAACGGTGTCAAAGGCACAACATTTCTTTCATCTTGATTTTGGTATCTGTATATCTGTTTTATATTTAGTCATATAAGAATAAGGGATGTATTTTAATATGTACAATTATTTCTGGAGTAAGGACCGCGTCTTTAGGTGTGTTGGAGTGTGGCAGTATGACATCAGTGTTACAATAAATATGAATACTTAGTATATATACTAACACTGCACATTTTCTTTCTTTTTTATTCTTCTGTTTTTCTTTTTTTTGAGTGTACACACACTAATAAGTAGTAGATGTTAAATGTGTTATATGTACACTGTTTTGGTCAGGGGGCATCTTGCTACATGTTATTCTTCAGTGAGGTTTGTGACCTTTCAGTCAGCAGGCTTGGAGTAAAATAATACAGGTTCATAATGAGACACTTCTGTGACCTTTGGTGAACAATGAAAAGGGCAGACAGAATAGCACTGAGAGTACGGAGAGAAAAATGAAAGCTGACCAGTGAAGCAGTCAGGGAAGAGAGGGGAAGCTGAATTTTGTGCCTCACGGAGGTCAACTGACAGTTTTTACATATGCTTTTCTTGGTTTTATGCAGGTTTGATTCTGCTGTAATATATCTGTGGTATCATCAGTTCTGCCAAATATCCTCAAAGTTTGATATTTGCTGCTGTTTACTGTGTTTGCATATTGCACATTGTATTGCATATTGCACACCCTTATAGGTTATCAATGCTTTATTTATTTCTTAAATTGTTTTGAATTGTCTTTAATATTCTTATGCCTCAGGGAGTGCTATCTAAATTTTGTTTTATTGTTGTCTGACCCTCAATTTAATGACAATAAAGATACTATTACTACTACTACTACTACTACTACAATAGTAGTCTCTTAGTTAATTGTGCACTATTGATTCATTGCCCTGATCTTTTACCACTTTTGTTCAATGTCCTATAATCATATTTTTTGTTTTTGTTTACATTTCAGTCAGGAACACTCTCGTCATAAATTAAACCATTCATTGCAACAAATGGTAATAGATGGATTAGCCAGCAGCAAGCTGAGCTAAAAACAGGGAGCGCAATGCAAGACCCCCTTGGAGTGGGCCGAAAGAAAGGCACGAATTGCAAATTGACCCTAGAGCCATGATGGGACCCTGAACCAGAAAGGTGGAGGCTCGGTGTGGTGGAGGCAAGCTTTGCCAGCAGCAGTGAGAGCAATGGTGAAGCTAGATCAGTGTAGATGGGAGTAATATTTAAAGGGACCGCCTTGTGGTGAGAATGGCTGTGATTGGTGTGTGATTGATAAGGTGTGCTGGGGCGTATGACTTGCATGAACTAATGCTATGGTTCATTTATACACTGGGAAAACCAAAGTCTACATTTTGACATTGTGACTTATGTATTCTACTGTGCACCATAAAAAATATCCTGCACATCATGTATAACATTTCCTGTTTTGCAGAATAATCACTTTTTTCAAAAAAGGTTCCTTATTCCAAAAACATCTGTATCTATGTGTATTGTGCTGGTCACCCTTCGTGTCCCCGGCTTGGAGAACTTGTCTCACTTCTTGAGAAACTGCAGAGACTCTGCATGTGTTCTCACCGAGGGACGTGTGACGGTGAAGTAGCTCTTCCAAACACTTGTGTGCGTGCAGCTCATAGAGTGGGAGGTAGTACAGTAGAGAGACAGACAGACAAGTAGTGGGAGAATTTCAACAGCTCACTTCCAACTTACCGTCATGAATGACATCAAGTTGGCTCTGCTGGGGAGCGAGGGTGCTGGAAAAACAGGTGAGCAAATCAAACACTGACAACTGAGAGTTTTTACAGTGAAGACGGACATGTACTCTTTTGCTGATTTGTCTCTGTTGTCTGTACATTATGCATGGCAGTATGCATAAATGTGGACAATATGAAAATGAGACAACTTTGTTTATGTTTCTGTTTGTCTGACATACTGTATATTGTAAAATACACAATTTGTAACTTTTTGAGCTATGTTAAATCAAGACAGATGATTACGGCAGAGCATAACATTCATAAAATAATTTGCTCTGCAGTCGACAAATGTGAGAGGAGATAAAGACTGATAGTAGTAACTTGTAGCCAACCAGTTCTGTTTTGAGTGAAATAAGTGATTTGACATGAATGTGTCCCCAAAGGCTGGCTGGAGGATTTCCACCCTTTAGCTGAGGATCCTCCTTTCATGATCTCCTTCTAAGAAAAAGTTTAAGTTGAGGAAACCTATATCAGAATTTTTGTGTGAATTTCACAAACAGTATATTTTGAATTACATATTAATCTAGAGTGATTTTTTTTCCAAATGTTATCATGTACTGTATCAAAATATATTTTCATTGCATTGAGCTGTGCAGGATAAAGACACAAACACATCTGTATATGATGAAGTCTATGAACAATTCCAACTTTCAGCTGTCATTGCATTTGAAATTTGGCATTGATTTTGCACTGCTGTATGGTTTGCAATGATTTCGCATTAAATGTGATTGTATCAGTAGCCTGCATGTACCTCCAAACCGACTCTCTCTTTCTTGGTCTCTTATTCCCTCCAGCTGTTCTGGTGAGATTCCTGACAAAACGTTTTATTGGAGAATATGCTTCCAGTACCAGTACGTAAATATACTCATAACAGTAATGTTATTATATCACACAGTAAGACATATCATATATTGCACTCATGGGTTTTCCACAGTGTTTCTGCTGGCCCCACAGTAATTTCATTATATTTAAGGTGACTCAACTAAATCCTCTTTTCAGTCTTTTTCTTATGGGTTTATAGTCGTTGATGAGCACATTTCACCATCACTCAGTGTTTATCTTACAGGCTGGATGACTGTAATAGAATTACAGTTTGCAGAGGGATATAACGTTTCAGACCTTTCCACTTCTGGCTTAAATTAATTAGCTTGTTTGCCCCCTCTGAGCAATCATGCACCACAGTAATTATAGTAATCATTGTTCCATAGTTTGACTAAACTGGCACAACACTGTATTCATTGCCTCTCAGTAAGAAAGCTTTGTGCACTTTAATTTACTCCACTTGTATTCATAATCATTGGTTAATTTGATTCATAGTATTTATTGCTTTTTTAAAATAGCTAATTTTCACTTGATTTGTTGCAGATTCTTTGTACCATAAAAGGCTGTCAACTGATGGGAGACAGTTAAACTTGGATATATTCGATCCATGTTCACAGGTAAATAAGAAATAAATATTATATATAGTAGTTGCTTAATAGTTATTCTCCCCTGTACAAGGTATAGCATCCAAATCATTTGTGTTTTGGTCTCAAGTTATTACAAGTATAACTTGTAACTGAGGACACACACTGGCCTTTAAAGGTTTATGTAGTAACTATACGGCAGCCGAATGTGTACACTGAGCACAAATGGTTTTGTTACTTTCAAAGTTTTTACTTTTATTGACTACAAAACTCTCATGTAACATGATCTCCATGGCTATACCGTGTTGTGGATAATTTACTCTTTTAGAGCAATTTTTTGTTTATCTTGAAAATAAGATGGATCACTTTTTACAGCCTAATGTAGGACATAAAATATCCTACATTTTAAAAACTTTTCATTGCTTCTGTCGTCATATAAGTTGATAAACCATTTGCCATGTTTGAACTCCACATTTACCTTTGTTGTTCCAGGGTGGAGGCAGCAGATGTATCCTGGAGGAGCCTGTGCACTGGGCAGATGGATTTGTGGTGGTATACGACATCAGTGACCGAATGTCCTTCCTCCATGCCAGAAGCATCGTGCGGCACATCAAAGAGACCCGAGAGGAGAGCTGCAAGGGGTGAGTGACCGTAGTCTGCTGGGAATGAAGCCGAGCTGAGGGATTTACTTTGATGAACTAATGAGTCCCATTCCTGAGATGAGTGTGTGTAGGCCTATCAGGGTGAAGATCAATATGGTATGCTGCAAGTTAAGGGCTAAATTCCAACATGCTGTACTAGGATGAGTAGATGTATACTGGTATGAAGTAGAGTTTCAAAGAGGCAATATGAACATAAGCAAACAGGATTGAAGACACTTTGATTGTAGACTTCATAAAGTTTCTTTTACGACTGAAACCTCAAACGCTTCGAAGTTCATTAATGGATATAATATATAATATGCTCAATTAAATAAACTTATGGGGCTTTATATCCATTTTTCTTGTTTGATTTAACAGAATTATGATGAAATACTCAGGCACTTGATGAATTTTGGCTGAAGCTAGAGGGAGAAGATGAAAACTCCCTGAATTTTTGGTTTGTTTGTTTGTTTTTACATGTTTTTTGGGGCGGGTTGTACAAGTTCTCACCTGATTGGTAAATTAAGTAGAGCTCTGTGGGCCTTTCCTGCAAGAGTCTGAAAACTCTTGATTACAGATACACAAACACACATAACTATAACAGCTGATTGACACTATTCAATGTAATAAGCACCCAATTTTTCACATTGTTTGTGAACTGTTTGCATCAGGTCTGTTATGAATTTGACCTTAAGGGACGGATTCTGCACCTGGTTCACTGATTGTTGAATTGCTTTGGTGCACTCTGCTGTGACAGATTGGTGGACGTCCCAGTCTTTCTGGTGGGGAACAAGCGGGACCTGTGCAGTGCTCGGCGGGTAAGGGAGGAGGAGGGCCAATTTGTGGCTCAGGAAAACCGCTGCAACTTCCAGGAGGTGTCTGCAGCAGAAGACTATGCGGAGATATCCAACCTCTTTACAAAACTCATTCGCCATGTGATGGAGCACCTTAAGCAACGTGCGGAGCGCAGAAGATACAGTGGCTCCAAGTCCATGGCCAAACTCATCAATAATGTGTTTCGTAAAAGGCGACAGTCTGTCTGATGGAGAAAATTAGTTACAGTCATGGATGTAACTAACCATGTTGTTAGACTGAATACCCCAGCCTTTTTTTGTTGTTTTGTTTAATGTTAAACATATGTGGAAATGTTTTACTGAGAATTTCAAAATGTAATAAAGTGATATCAGGCTTTCAGTTATGTCATAGTTTAATGTTTCACCTCCATTTGTCTGAAGACAATTTGATAGCAACAATTATTTTAATACATTTCTCCTGTCTTATTGAACACAAGAAGCATAGGGTCAAAGGTCGTCGTCGTCGTCTTCTGCTTATCCGGGGTCGGATCGAGCTCCCCCTGGATGACTGAGCTTCTCACCCTATCTCAAGGGAGAGCCCAGCCATCCTACGGAGGAAGCTCATTTTGGCCGCTTGTGCCCGTGATCTTGTTCTTTCGGTCACTACCCAAAGCTCATGACCATAGGTGAGGGTAGGAACGAAGATCGACTGGAGCTTTGCCTTAGTTAAAAAATTATATTTTTTTCTTTTACATGTTATGACATATACTAATTCTAATATCTTTGAAATGAAGAGTGTTTTTGTTGAAAAAAGGTCAATTTATGCTACAGTTTTCATTGTGACTGGTTTGGTGTGGGTTACAGACAAAAAATAACTAGGCCTAAATGTACTGTAATCTGCTTTGTATATCTGCAAGTAAAACTGTTAGTCTATAGCCTATTGATTATAACTTTCAGAGAAAGTTGTATCATAAACATTCTTAGAAATAAATGACTTTGCAATTTACAGTTAGTAGCTAAAAACTTAGTATGCAACAGTCTTTTCTTTGTTAATATAGAGAAAATGGGAGTGCTTCATGTAGAAGACCTGCTGAAAAGCAGATGTTGTTCCAGTAGGATCACTTACTGTAATATACGGTGTACTGGGGTATAGTTAATTGCTATGCCAAGATTAAAGTTAAGGCTGCCCAAATAACAGTTATGGTAAAATATTTACAAAGGCCCCATTTCACTGATCACTATAAATTGTATTTAAACAACCCCATTTTAACCTAAATATAGCTGAGAGCTAACTCAGTTAACAGTTTTCAGTGGGATTGCTGCTATCCCTCAGTTAGATAAATGAACAGTGTAATGATAGAAAGTAAGAAAAAGCATAACAAAAATTCGAACAAAAAAATGGTAAACAATATTTGAAAGACATGAATGAAAACCAAACCACTTTAAGAGTGAATTAAAATTATGCCTGCTGTTCTGAGTTTAGAGTAGACATTTAGACATTGGTTTAATATTACTTTTTTGTAGTGCAGTTAGAGATCCAGACAATAATTGCAGTAACAGACTAGTATTGGTATGATATTGTGCCACATTTTTTGCACACAAACATACGGGTATGTCTTGGTAAAATATGACACAGTTTAACAGAGAGTGGGTTATCAAAGTTTACTCCAATAGCTCACAGCCATAAATTGTTTGATCACACCACTATTTTTTAACGTATCCTACAGTTCATGTCAAAATATTACAATTATATTAGTTTATTATTTCCAGTTTTCTGTAGATTTAATTAGGCTACAATATATGAACACAGGTCAAAAACAGCAGAATAACTGTTAAGTGTTGACCTTCTAAGCCAATATGTACCCTATTGCCAAACGCCATTTAACAGTTCTAAAATCTACCACCACCATCAAAGACAACTTCAGTAACAATTTTCTCCACTAGATGGAGACTAATGATCGGACAAAATCCGGGGTGTCACTGAGAGTACCTGAGTGTCATCTTAATATAAAATAACCTGTGCATGCTGGAATTTCACTGAAGCTCCTGCAAGGACCATGTTTATATTACAGTGTGGGCTGCTTCAGCTCAGGTCGACAGGTTTAGCTACACACACACACACACACACACACACACACACACACACACACACACACACACACACACACACACACACACACACACACACACACACACACACACACACACACACACACACACACACACACGAGCCACAGGGGGCGCTGCAAGCCGCTAAATTAAAGAGAAGAACCGTTCATTCATTGGAATTTTGTCCATCTTCGCTATCCGTAGTCACTCAGCGAAAAAGTTTGGGGTTAAAATACCAACCTGCGGACTCCAACATGATGTCTTCGAGGAGGTAAGAAACTGGTTTGTTCAATTTCACAAAAGTAGCTGCCACTTTGTCATGTATACTTACAGCGGCGTCATTTAACGCGTTTTACCCACATACAGACGTTTGTGCAACTTTATGTGTCGTTACCATGACAACGTGCACTGTGCTGAATGCAGTTTGTCTGAATTTGCTGTCAGAAACTTCACACTGTCCGCAGTTTTCACCTTTTAAAGTAGTGTATTTCGCAGGAAAGATGCAATACGGTGCACAACAGAGTAACAGTTGATTAGTTTATCAAAAATAAAGGTCTGTTGTTTTTCTTTCTTAAAAATAAATGATACCTATCTCCTACTTTATTCGATAACTAGCCAGCTAATGTTAATGTTGCACGGAGAAAATGTCGCTTGTATCTTGAACTTTAGTGAGCAAGAAAACACATTTTATAGGTCTGCAATAATACCTAATTAGAGTTAGCGTTTGGCAAGTGTAGCAATTGCTGTCGAATAAGTATAACATTAAGGTTTTTTGCACTTGTATACTGAGTGTGTGTCTTGATGTAGCTACGACTTCTTATCGAAAAGTTGTTCATTAAATGTTCTGAGTGTGTTAAAGCCTCAGCTGCTGTCATCTGTAATCGCAGATGTCGTTGGTGTTTACGAAGGTTGCCCTCTATCTTTTGTTCTAGTTAAACAAACATTACGTTATCGGCCTGGCAGCTGGACAGTGAATGATTTCTAAGTGAAGGTGTGGACGGCTGTGTGCTCCGATATGAATGTGCTGAGTCCTCTCCGGGTTGTCACTAAAATGAATTTGATTTGTTCTTGTTTCTGCTATGGCCTACATTTTTCTAGACATCTGCCCTCCTAGCCTCCCAAGGCTGAGCCCAGCAAGGGCAGAGATTAGCTTTAACCAGGATTAAACCTATGAGAAATTTTGAATTTGTTGGCCCTTATCTCCTAGCAACATGTGGAGTGCTCTGAGCAAATGGCAGAGTTTGATCGTTTGCTTCCTTTTGGCGAAGCATATTTTCATGCCAATTGACACTACATGACCATTGAAGACAGAGGGGATTCCTGAAGGGGGGGGGGGGGGGTTAAATTATTTATTTATTGGGACGCTACATGCATTACTTGTTTGCTAGGACGAATAGGAACTTAAAGGGAAGGTTCACAATTTGTTTCAAGTCTGCCTTAAAAACCAGTCATGTGACAGAGGTTTTCTCGTTGTAATCATTCCTCCTGTCTATACTGGCTATTCAAAGTAGGGCCCGACCGATATCGATATTAGGGAGTTATGATTTATAGCAGATTATTTTATACCGAATATACATAAAAAGCACATTTTTTCAATGTGGTCATCAAACACTTGTGACAAAGATATATAATGGAGGCAGGATATTTTACAGTTTAACTATATCTATTGTATTAAATGTGAACTTAATAACTATAAATTATATATCTTTGATATAGGCTATGTATGGCCTGTATAAAAGATTCCCTTCAAATGTGCCTTATAAGTGATGGGGACCAAACTCCATAGTGTGTAACCAGTCATTTTGTGTAAAAATGCTTTTAAAAGTTATGTGAAGCTTATGTGAGGCTTCAGCAGTCAAAGTCTAAGTTAGTCATATCAAGTTGTGGATATCTGCTACATTTACAGTCTTTTTAGCAGCAAAAAGAGGGACTTGGCTACGAAAAAGACTAATGCTGAAAGATATTTACTTGATTTGACTAGTTTGGATTAGCTTCAGATAAACGTTTATATACAATTTTTGCACACAAGGAAGCTTGTGGATTATGTGCCCTATCACTTAGATTGCAAGTGGATTATAAAGGGATCTTTTAATGGTCAATATAAAAAGGAGGAACAATTATAGCAAGAAAAACCACACACATTTGGGCACTTGACCGTTGTTTTGAGACAGACTTGATAACTGAACCTTTTTAAAGCACCTCCTGTCATTTGGTCCCTCAGCTGTCAGGTACACTATATTTTCACAGCTCTTTAGTGATGTTGATGTGTTCTTGGAATATTACATTTAGACCACAGGCTTTGATAATCTCTCTGCATAATATTAGGATTCACCCCATAACGTAGCGGAGTCGACGGGCTCTGTATTTGCATTCTAAACATGCAATTTCTTGCCTCATCAGGTAATGTAATTCCACGCTTCATTAGGACTGTGAAGTTTATCATTTGTCATCAAAGCCAAGCTGTCAATAAATGATTAAGTTTCACATGAGGAAAATGTAATATTTGGGCTCAAGCAAAACGGATAGAGTGTACGTTTTAATTGCAGTTAGTGAGACTCTGTTTTTGTTTGATTTTCAGGCTATATTTTAGCGGCTGCTTGCTACAGCTAGAGGCAGCGTCATTAGAGAGCTGCTTAAGCCTAATTTATTCTACTGCCTGTGCCATTAAAGAAAACAAACTTCTAAAGGCCCCACACAATAATTGAAATGTGCATTATCCCGATGATGTGGCCGAGATTAAAAAGGGGTAACTGGTTTGACTCTCTGGTTTCAGTTCTGATGGGGATACTCTGCCAATGACTTTTGGTGCAGATGGCATTTATAAACGTCATTCAGTAATCTGTCAATTATTTTTACGATTAGACAGATATCAACACAGCAATTCCAACAATAAGTGATAATGATGGCATTAGAGCTCCAACGATTAGCCAATTGACTGAAAATTAATCGACAACCATTTGATCAATTGTTTAGAAAATGTCTTTCACTTTCACTCTTTAAATGTGAATGTTTCCTGGTTTCTTTTGTCCTCTGTGACAGTAAACTGAATATCTTTGAGACATTTGAGGCTTTTGGAAACAGCGATCAACATTTTTCACCATTTTCTGACATTTTATAGACCCAACGACTAATCGTTTAATTAAGAAAGTGATCAGGTGATTAATCGATAATGAAAAGAAATAATCATTAGTTGCTGCCCTACTTGATAGGCAGAGAAAGCTAGGAGGCAGAGTTCAACACATTTTATATTGTGAGACGTAAAGAATGTTGCGGCCTTTACGTGCTGGTATCTAGTTGCTTACTGGCGTTAAAGGTGAGAGAAAAAGTAATCTATATTATCTCGAATTAATGGAAAACAAGGATCTGGATCAGAGTTGTCCTCTGTATATTGACGCTCTCTTTGCTTCACAGTGAAGTTGATTTTGTGTGCTCACTTCTTTCTTCGACCCCTACATTCTCTCAGTCACTGGGTCCTGTTGGTTTTCACTCAGAAGTGTAAAATAAACATAAATCGCTGTCTGACAGAATGATGGAGAGATGAGGTGTGTTTGGACTTGACTTGTGATGAACTGTCAGCTCTTATTACCTCCTCCCGAAACTGGAGACGAGGCAGACTGTCTGTGTAGGTGGACCACAGCCCGTGTCTCCTCGTGATTTTGGGCTGCGTGTGGATGTTTGCTCATCCTTCGGCGTGTCTGCCTCTGAACAAAGACCATTATGTTTGACATTGTTACTCAGAAAAGAAAAAGAAAAGGATCTGGTGACACCATGGCTCTCTGACATTAATCAAAGCAATAAAACTGAGGATGATCAAAGATTCTGTTGTACACGGGCAGCTACTGCAAAGAGAATTCGCCTTAATAAATAACTTTTTAGACTCACAGTTGGCACAGTGGTCAAATTCTCCTCCATCATAGCAGTGAGGTTTATTTCCCTGTTGTGTTTCTAGCAGTCAGTCATTTCAACAAACACAATTTGCAGTGTGTGTGAGTTTGATGCCAGGAAAGGATTGTTTCCTCGTCACTGCCCCGAAGAGTGGAGGTATACAGTAGGAGTAGCATGAACAGCCTGCCTGGTCTTCACTGGGTGGAAAGAAATGGAAGTATTTGTTGTCGGCATTTACAAAATACAAGATTTTTTCCACTAATAGCAGAGCCAGACGAACTGTGTATGTTTCTCATTTATGAGCTTCAAATGCAGTAATTCTTGGGTACATTCGGGCCCAAATCTGATTCTTTCTGGGGTCTTCTTCCTCGGGCTCCTCCGTGTACCTTGTTTGGGCTTGTGGGTGAGTGCAGGCTACTGTGTGTAAGTTTTAATTGATCAAGTTTAAATGAATAAGTAAATAGATAAATAACTAAAGTAACCCTATTTTGTGTTTCACCTTTAGTTTGACCTCTAGATGTAGAAAAACAGGTTTAGACACTGCAGATAGACAACATTCAACTCCTGTGTCTGTTTAGTGACCTTTTTAAGGTCAGACTTCTCAACCTGACCTGACCCTGAGATCCCATTTCCTTTGCATTGGGGATCTGCGGCCAAGGAACCAGACACCTCTGTCTTGGAGACATCTGAGGTGCACAGGACCCTCCTCTGCAGTCCTTCAGCTCCCCAGTGATACACTCATTGCACATCTCTGTCTCCCACAAATGAGCTATGATTGAGGTGATTGGAGTTTCCAGAGGCTGTCACAATCATTTTGATTGGAAAATAGACGGGAGATAATGGGAGAGACAGGCCTGTTATGAGAGCCCTGTCAGGGCTAAAATAATGCATCAGAGTGAAGAGGTTAAAGACACCGCTTCCTTGTTAATAATTAATCACTGTGCGTGTGGTGGATCCACTTCATCGCTCCCAGTCATCACTTGATAATTGCTTTACATTTAATTTGGCTTTAGAGACTGTTTTTCAAGCTGGGTAAATTGTGCTTAAAGTTAATATGGACTCAGACAGAGACAGCAGTTTGGTCATAAACCAGAAATAAAATTTAAAAAATGGACAAGTTGAAGTTGAGAAATTAAAAGTCAGCGACATTACTCATTTTTTTGTTTTTTTCAGTATTATTTATATTTACATATTATATTTTGAATTTAGGCAAACCGGAAATAAGATAAGATAAGAAGTTGATTTGGGATACACAATCTCTCTGGAAAAATCTTATTATTATTATTACAGATTGTTGTAAATGAAAGTTTATCATCTAAAAAATGATTTGGTAATGAATTTATAATGTATTCTTGTCAAATGTGAAATAATTTACAGCTATTTTCTCTGTTTTACATATAACTTTAAATGTAATACCTTTTGACTATCTGACTGTTGGTCGGCCAAAAGTCACCTTGGGCACTTGCTAGTATTTATGGCCATTTTCATTATTTTTAACCACTGTAACTTATTAATTGAGTAGTCAACAATATCAATAAATTAATCAGTAATGAAAATAATTATTAGTTGGAACCGCACTTTAAGTTGATTGGACAAACCAACAAGCACTTATTCTGTATTTTGGTTGGTATGTTCTCTGCTGACGACGTGAGTACCAAACATCAAGTACTGATGGAAGAACTTTGAATGCTCATCATCTTGTCTACAAGTGTTTGCACAAGTTTCAGTTATTAACGTAAAATGATGGATCACATCAGTGGCACCATGACAACATTCATACATTTGTGTTGGTCTTTATTTTGTTTTAAAAAAACAATTCCCTCTGCACGACTGCATTCATCTGTAATATAACATTATTTAAAAAATAATTTCATTGAGTTCAGTTATTTTGTAATAACTCAGTGATGAGTCAGTTATTATTCATTAGCCAAGGATTTCTTTAGCCATGCACAGCGATAATGACTGCCTTCTTCTTCTCTAGATGACATAAGCAGATGTTAGTGGACTAGACATGAACATGGTCTCTCAGCGGACCGGCAGGGACACAGTGGAGAAGGAGGCGCCTCACATACGTCTGGAGGATGACGCTGACCTTAAGGTTCGGAGAGCTTCCATACATCAATCCACTTCAGTCCTGTGTTGTGCTTTGGGGCCACCATTGAATAAGTCACACTCACACACCGGTAACTCTATAGTACTCCATCTGCACCAGAAGAGGATCAGACTTCATGTTGCTGCTGTATGCCCCCCCCCCTGCCTCCCCCCCCTTGACTGGGGAATTTTACTGCTCCCTTTGCCAAATCCAAAGCAGCCCGTGCTCAGCCTTGCATGCACACAGATAATGATCAAGTTAATTAGACCTGAGATTGAATGAACTGCAGCAGCAACTTAATCATTTGTAACTTGATTAGAAATACTATATTTTGCAGCTCCGGAGACCTGAAAACTTTCAGTTTTTTTAGAGAGCTTGAAATTTGAATGTGCTTCAGAATTCAGGTTTTGAGCTTAGATGTAATGTTTTTGTGAAACAAAGCAGTGAAATGATCGTTGAGTCTTAAATGCAAGCTCAAGGGAAATCCTCTGTGGTCTCTGACTGACAGTGAGCAGGTGTAGATTGCAACTATATTAATGTTATTTTCTCTTCCCCGTAGGAAATATATACATTTGGAAGGAAATTGGGTCAAGGTAGCTTTGGGGTTGTTTATCAAGCCACTCACATTGAGACAAATACACAATGGGCTATCAAGGAGGTTTGCAGACCAGAGGTGAGTGCATTTTGTATCCCGCTGGGAAGACAATTTTTTATTATGAGTTTATTCTTTGGAGAGAAACAAATGGTCATAACAATGCTAAAACTCAGGTCTGATTTGACTTCCTGTTACCATCCAGGCAGGAAGTTCAAAAGTCAAGCTGCTGGAGCAGGAATTAAAGATTCTCAGACAAGTGAATCATGCTAACATAATACATCTCGAGGAGTCCTACGAGACAGCTAAGGTGAGTCTCACTGTCTTCTAAGTAGCAAACATAATCTACTATTACTGTGCTACTCTGCATAAATATCACTGATAATCACCCACAAATTGGCTCTATGGTAAGATGTATTCTCTCTACTTGTTTCTAGATGACTTATTTGGTTACTGAGCTGTGTGATGGAGGTGAACTGAAGGAGCTGCTGCTGAAGAAAATGTTCTTTACAGAAGATGAGACAAGACATATCATCCACAGCTTAGCTGACGCCATCGTCTACCTTCACAAAAGAGGTAATGACATTCTACAGATTGACATTTTGATAGGACATATTACCTTTACACCACTAGAAAACCTATTTTTATGACCCCCAGTGATTTCAGTCCTCATCTTGCTTGTGATACAGATGTGTGCCTCCTGAAATCGCTGTTGGGTGTGTTTACAGATTTAGTTACTTAAGCAACAGACAAGAAACAAGTGAAACAATGCTTTTCAGCTTGTTATTTTCCATATATTTCATATTCTCCACTTTATAACATGTAGTGTGGCACTAGTGGTATGAATGATGTTTTACTGTTTGGTATTTTATAAATTAAATGACCATTTCAGATTGTGTGTAACATGTGCTTCATTTACTTTAAGTAGTAATAACACCATGGTGCCATTAGCCCCCTTTCCACTGCAGGAACTTCGAGGTAATTTTACGGGGCCATGGCCGTCAGTGTGTGTCTCCATAGCAGGAACCTCCCCCGAAGGACAATCTCTCTGGGCTAAAACGAGTCCCTGCCTCAGGGCATGTACTCTGTTCGGTCCCAAAAAACTCCTGGGTGGGACTTACTCGGTGCTGATTGGGTATACTTAAAGTGGGATGTGGTGTCAACGGGAAGTGTCAAAATGAGCGGCATTTTTAAAACCCAGCAGAAGAAGAACAGTAGTAGAAAGCGACCACACTGCCGGAAAAAAAGTTCATAGCGTCCACCGCCATGTACACGAACACACAGACCAGTAACACGGCAACCACCTCAGTTCCTTCCATGTTTACCTCCTCGTTGTCGTTTTCTTTGTTATGCTTCTGGCGCGTCACCTCGGTGACTACACAGTCAAGAGTCCTGTTGGTCCTACTCTGCGATGGACACACTACGGCTGAGGTGACCGAGTGAGAGGATGTTCCTGTAAAGTTCCCACCTCCTAAATTTTACCAAGAACTTTCTTAGTGGAAATGGGGCTATTATTCCACTCAAACTATTGCCCTTAAGTAATAATAAACAACTGTTTGAGAACAACACAACAGTTATTTTAATTACATCTGCATGTTTTATTTGAAAATGCCACTTCCCCTTTTAATGGTGAAATCTGTGGTTAGCTGTAATTTAGGACATTGCCTAGCAATGAGGCATCATTACATGTGTCTAATGACTAATTTACAACAAGCTGGGGAGCAATCCTGATTAATAGGTGTGTTTTCAAAGAGAGAGTCCCTTGGTGCTGGTTTGTTTTACCCCTACAAAGACTAATGATACTATGATATAAAACAGTGCTGACTTTGAATTAGGTAGGCATTTGGACTTATGACCAGTCATGATGATCATGATGATCATAAAAGGTCTCTCAGCCTGATTTTGTGAAGGTTTTCTCAGATTATCACAGTTTTGCTGTCAATTATCAGCTTCACCTGAGGTATTACTCTTACAGTAGTTGTATTTGGGCTCAGTTGTGCTTTGGGCTTTAATGCTAACATATGCTACAATTAAAATATGGTACATGTAACTATTAACACTGCAGATCACATTTTAAACATGAAATGCATAATTGCAATATATTAAGGTAGTTATTAAGTGATTTAATCTAATCAGAAATTATTAAATAACCCAAAGAAATGTATAATTATTACATTAAGACAGTTATAAATATGAAATTGACAGATCTGCTGCCAGCTAGCAGTTGAAAGAAGAAATACCTCAAGATGGAAAAAAGAACATTTTCAGGTGTTTTGTGCACACAGTTGGTCTAACTTACCTTTCCCACACCATCAACACTGTTGTGTTGTATAATTGGTTGCTTCAAGCAGTGCAGTGAAAAAGACTGCCCAGGGCAATTGTATTTTCCACCTGCCATCTCTCACTGCACCAAGTTTTGTTAACAAGGCCCTTTAGCCTGGCAAACTGTAAGCAATGTAAACAGAGCACTGTGTTAGTGTGTGTGAAAAACAGTTGGTGACTGACATCATCAAGTCATGTTGCAATTAAATATGATCACAGTAAATATTTATTTTCATCAGTACTCCAACTCCAATCCCAAATCTATTTATAAATCAAATTAGAGTCTTGTTATATTGTTTATGAAAATAACCCCCCCCTCCCCACACACACATATGTATGTATATATGTGTATATATATGTATCGGCATGTAAAAGCATTTTTCACTTGTCAAGTAAATCGAGATGCTCACTGTTTGTGTTCTTTGTTGACTATATGTTGTTAAAATGGTAGGTTTAGGTAAGTCTGTCTATAATAATTCCCTGTAGGCAAATTGGTCCGCTGCTTGACCCATCTTAACTATTTAACTGGTACTATGTACCCAGAGACCAACTCTTGTTTTGAGCCCAGTGCCTCAAGGTCAAGGTCAATGAGTATTACCAACATGCTTATCTTCTGGGATCACAAGGAGAATAATAATATATCCAGATGTTTTACCTTCACATTATTTTGGTATTTCACTTAGAAAATCAGCTACACAGCAACTGTGACAACTTATATCAAACCTGTTATGTCTGTATAAAATTTTGTTTTCTCCATCTACAGACATTGTGCATCGGGATTTGAAACTTGAAAATATTCTTGTGAAAAATAATCTCGACAAGGATGGTAATGACAAGATTAATATCAAGGTAAGATGATGAAACTAATTTTGAACGTACTATTTTGAATACTTCTGGACTGAGCACAATGGGAAATCTTTTCTTGCCCACTATCTCCTCTATATTTAGTAAAGGCTTTTAAAACTACCTCATTATGACAGACTCCCCCTGGTCTTCCTTTATAGTACACCTGTACAAAGAAAAGCTCAACTGTATCTTTAAACAGCTGAGCACAGCATGTTGTGCACATTGACAACAAGCCAACTAAAGACATACGTGGTTGTGGGAGCTAAAATGAGAATAGGCCACACATACACAAATCCACATGTGCATGTTGTGAGAAAATATTGTCATGGAAGAGTATAAATTACTTTAATTTCACAGGTATTGGTCTATTCTTTCTCCTTTTTTGCTTTTGTATTCATGTGATATCCCATAGCAAATATGTGGATCTATTTTGTTCTCAAGGTATTTAATTCTGTGAAGACATCTAAATTATGTTCATTGTATTTTTTCTATTCTGTTCTCTACCTAGGTGACAGACTTTGGATTATCAGTAATGACAGGTGGTGTTGGGATGGAAAACATGATGACAGATGCTTGTGGGACTCTTATCTATATGGGTATGACATCTGCATCTACTACAGTACATTAGTAGGCTGCACAGTTGACCACAGAGGTAGAGCTTTAAGTTAGAATGAATATACATTGTTGTTTTCTACGCTGTCTTTTTGATCCTCTCAGGTGAGGGGTGCAAAAGTTGGAAAAATTCAAATCCTATTCACTGTCGCTTTTCTTAGCAGTGAGTGTTATTTTAATTTTTGAATCAAGAATATGTCAGGTATAATTTATATCCACACTTATTATATTTATATTATACTTGAATGTAGCATTTGAACAGTCATGATACTAAAGTGTAGAGTATTCAAACTACGTTGTGATGTAACTTCTTTTCAAGCTATTTCACTGATTAACAATTGGTAACAATTGGAGGTAACATGCTAGAAAATGCTGAAAAGGGTAGGACAGACTGCTAGTCAATGTTGGAGGGATATAAAAACATGTAAATAAACAATGCAGGTTTCAAATAATCACAAATTTGGTTTGTGAATGTTACATGAGTTGTTAGGCCTCAAGGATACACATAATGTGTTTAGTGAAAAACACTAAATCTCAACGTAACAGCGTCCCCTCAGGATGTCTTTAAATTAGGCTCCTCTCTTTACTTACATCACCACTGACCTTCAAAACATTTTAATTTTAATTTTGTGAAATTTGCATTGTTCCCAGCTTGTTCTTCTTCTTCTCCATTTTTAATGGTGTTAAAGCCATCTTTTACAGTTCATTACTGCCACCAGCTGTGGATATGCATTAAAACCGCCAAGTGTATCACATCACTCCTGTGCTTGTGGTACGCATATGTATCCTTGTGAATGTACTGATAAAACATGATACAAACTATATGAGATTTACCCCCGAAACATGCCCAACAAGCATTGCCTAGTTTTAACTAGTAGTCGTTTGAGGCCTTAACTTTCCATATCTCCATACTGTCCATTTGTGTGTGAATTTCAGCTCCTGAAATGATGAGCGGTCGTTGTTACAGCCAATGGTGTGACGAGTGGAGTATTGGAATCATTATGTATATATTGTAAGTACAGACACACACGCAAGCACATACATACTGCAGGATACATGTGTCTGTATGTGCTCCTGTGTTCCTGTAGGCTATCTGGGGAGCCTCCATTTATGTCCAAAACAAAGTCAACCCTACTTGAGAAGATTATGAAGAAAGAACTTAAATTTACTCAACCCATCTGGTCCGCAGTCAGTGATGCAGGTGATACTTCATCTCCATTCTTAAATAAAATAAATGTAATCCTGCAAAAAAGAAGAAATTGTTTGTGATATGGCGTGAAGGAATATATGGATGGTGCATACATTCAGATTGATCAAGCAGTTCAGATTGTTACCAACAAACTCACCGATTGGCTTGAGTTTGTCTCAACAGCAAAAAATGTATTGACTTGCCTTCTGAAGGTTGACCCTGCCTACCGCATGTCAGCTAATCAGCTACTAGAAAACCCCTGGATTACAGTAAGGCACTGTTTCTTCCAGCTGCATTCAGAAACTGAAATGGAACCAAATGGGTCACACGAGAAGCTCTTATGGAGTGCTTTGTCCAACAGGGTGACACTAATATGCCTGCTATACCATCCAATGCTCTGGAGATGATGCGGCACCACAAGGAACAGGAAGAGAGTAAGACAATGATGAAATTTCAAATAATGGTAACACTTTCTATGACGTCCACGTTTATAATGCATTATAAACAAACTTACGGTATAATGCATTATAATCTGCTAATAGCACTGTATTACTAGAGTTAGCACTCATAAGTATTTTCTAATGCTTTATAACAATAATCATACACATAAAGCATTTCATAATTAGTTAGAAGGTTAAGTATAATAATACTTAATTGTTGGTCACTCACTGACATATTTCCTAAGGATTATATTGTATTATAATTCTCATAGTTGTAATACATTATAATCATTTTATAATGCATTATAATCACTGTTATAATGCATTATAATATGATTGTAAGTTACTGTAAGGGGCCATTATGTGTTTTAAGTGAAGTAATGAAATTCCTGAGGTATAAGCAGATATATTGCATTACAAGCTGGTCAAGAGGTCATTATTTGTTTTAAGTAAAGTGAAAAAATAAAATTAAATCTATGCAAAATGTAAGATTAATTTCTTTGTTCAATGGTTTTAATTAATACTCTATTTTCACACATTTTTGAAATGATGAACAACTGAATGATGGACATTCACATTTCATTAATGTAACATTTCCCCAAAAAACTCACTCTAATTATAATACACTATGATAGTGTATTAACTATTGTTAGTTATCAGCAATTATGAAGTATTATGATAGTTGATATTACAGTTAATTAGAAATGATTTTATAATGTGTTATGATTGTTGTACATAATTATTAATATTCACAAGTACTTATTACAGTGCTATAAGTAGACATATAATATAGTATGTTTATATTACATTATAAACATGTGCATCACAGGCAGGTTTGCCAATAATATGATTAAAATCTTCCAGGTTTGATCATTTGAAGAAACAACAACGTGAAAGTGATATATACACGTTTTTGTGGTATATGATAATAGAGCAGGAATAGGAAGAGGAGGGAAAAAATGGAAAGTTTTAAACATTTTAAAAAATAGTTTATATTCTGTTTAATTCATGGTTGGTTTCATTTTAGAAAAGAGAGTTAACTGATGGTGCAAGTGTGATAAACCAAATCCACATCAGATTACTTGATGCTGATGTTATTTATTATTGTCCACAACAGTTACAAGAGCTCTGGAGGAGTTTACCTCTTCTGAAGACACCCTTGACCTGTCCCTGCTCCACAGCACAGCTTCAACAGAAACAGACAGCAGCTGCAGGAGCCAGGCTAAGCTCAGTCTTGAGAGAGACTGCAGCCTCTGCACACCGTCCTCATCCACCAAACCGGTACTGTATGTCTGTTTAGCATAGCTCCGTCACAACATTATTGACCTGACCTCCCTATGTGTTTTTCTTATTCATAAACTTTTTACAACTTGTTGAAATGTTGGCCATAATTCATAATGGTTCTGATCATTTCTTAAATACTGACTTACAGAGGTCACAAGGGTGACATTAGTGGTCAGATGATCAGGGCAGTATATAATAACCATGTCATCATATTGGCAAAAAATATTATTACACAATCTTGTATTTTACAAAACAGCTTACATTTGTGGTTTGTATATAATCTCCACAATTCCCTGCATGTGGTTTTACGTTGCAATACAGAGTTAAAACAAGTATTTTGTGTGTGATCATGCAGCCTTTTTTAAAGTTACTGTTTTTATCAGTTTCTGATCGTATTTATTATTCATGTCAATATCCAAATTAGAATCCTGACTCTCATTTTGATCAGAAGACAGGTAAAAAAACCCCTGCATTTTCTGCTCTATAGGTCAGCCTTTATCTATTATTTATGGCCATGAGGTCCAAATATAGATCTCTAATGTTTCTGTTTGGGGTTTCCTTTTATCTGGGTCTGAAGAACAAAGAGAGTGGGGGCCATCTCCAGCAGGACAAGCGCAAAAATGTCTCTGAAGTCCAGGGACCACCTCAGCCCAGCACTGCACAGGTCTGTTGAACTTTTGAACCTAAATTCATATGTAAATGTTTGTTTCTATATATATATTGGTTGTTAAAGTTACATGTTTGTTTTCATATTGCTGTGCATGCTATGTCATATTCAGTCACCACTAGATGGTGCCAGATTAACCTGTTACAGAAGATGGTAATGAAGGTGTAGCCATGCAGCTGTTTTTAAATTAATGTGATAGTTAATACTGTTATGTAAGATTAATATGAACCTTATGCCTGTAGATTCTTCCTAGTATGAAACCCACAAGACAGTCGAGTGCAAAGCAGCGCAGGCCTCAGGACAAGAGGGACGTTGGTACAGTACAGAGAGCAGCCCCTGACTTGAGTAAAGCAGATGACCAGAGACCATCTACCTCCATTAAAAGTAAGACTGGTTTCCGCAAACCACCTGCCAGCTCTAAGACCACTGTCCCTTCAGAACAAGACAAAAACCAAGTCAGATCACGTGAGAAAGTGTGAGACAGATACATATGAACAAAAGAAAGTGAGCATAAAAAAGAGAAAATGAAACTAGAGGTGGACTTTATTTGACATATCTTTTATTTAATGTTATTCTGGTAATTGTATGTCATTCTGTGGTTTAGCAGTGATGTGAATGTAACTACTCTGAATGGTCCCACCATTATGGTGAAGACCAGAGATTAAGCAGTGACAGCAGTATCAAATGAATGGGCCTTATACAGCATACAGGTTTACTGTGTGAGAGTAATAGATGAAGTCTCAGCTGTGCTGTGTGCCAAAGTAAAGGGCCCTAGTCTGAGGTGATCCTCCGGATGGGGCAAAGCTGCTGCACAAATGCTTACTGTTACATGGCCAACTGTTTGAGAATGCCAAGCAGCACAAATACAGACTCACACTTTTCTTTCGAGTGACCAGTAGAGACTGAATGAGTTTGTCACATATTACTGGTGGCATCTGAATGTTTTAATTATAACGCAGCAGACTGGAGACACTCAGGAGATTTGAGCTGAGGACAGCTCAATCCTTACTCAAACTGCTATTTAGTAATTTACTCACTTCTTAGCAGTATATCGTTAGTATAATTATTAATGCCATGTCTTTATACACACTGTGAATGTATGCCTTTTCCATACAGAAAGTAATCGTCACTTGAGAATAATTAAATCTTTTCTATTAAAAGGGAATGTTATTTATTACATGGGGAAAAATACAGGGATGTATATGAATGAGGTCTGTGTATTGTGAGAGAGTGTTTTCAATATCAAAACAGATATATATTTAAAATGAAATGTAGTAAATTCCCAAAGAATTAGTGTTTGTTATAAATGTGAAGCTGTTTTTAAAATCAGTAATATTTTCGGGGGGATAATTCAAATAGCGACACTTTATGTGTGTATGCTTTTTTGGGAGGGAGACTTAAAAACAATGTGCCAAATACCATAAGAGATTAAACTTTGTACAACAATTGTATTAAAATATGTCTTGTTATTTTAAAAGAAAAAGACAGTTTTGTTATTTTGTAATTATATGCTAAATTTCCCAGACTATTCAAAGAGCACAGGAGGTTTTGCTGTATATCATTTCACAACACTGCAGTGAGCAACGGGGATTTTCTTTTTTCTGTTCTGACCTCTCAATTCCACAACACCCTATATGCAGTGACTGCACCCACTCAGTGTCAAAACAGAAAAACTGTCACACAGGCTGGTTACGCTCCATCTGAATGCAGAGGATTGGGACCGAGGGCAGCCACGGGTCTAATCTCGTTTGGAGGCCATTGAAAGCAGTAGGAGCTACTTTGAGGGCACTGCCATTCAAGCACAGGTTTTTTCCACTGTAGAGAGAATAATCCCCGGCATAGATACAACATTAAAGTAGCCAAGCATAACACACAGAGGCTGAATTTCAAATCCACCCATTTGCATCTTGAAGTGAATGAGTGCCAACAATGGGGCCCCCACCCGTTCATGCACAAGCTCTGTGTTTTAGTGCGTATGTGTGAATGTAGTGCACATTTGTTACAAACTGTTTTCAAAAGGTGTTTTTATATTTCAGGGTTGAGGTGATTGTCTTAAAAGTGGGGACACAACATGTTTACCTTTTTAATAAATTCTGTCCAGGTAGTTCTCGGTGATGTTTCTCAGTATAGGGAGTATGTATGAACATTTGTTTTTCACTTTCTGATTTTTGAAGTGTGATTGATTTAAAAAAACAACAACAAACAAACAAAAAACAAAACAACAACAATAAAAACAGACAGAGAATAAACAAATGACACATGAATTATATTTGATTCAAGCTGCTTGCCAAAAAGACTGCACCATTATTATCATACTGTGTGCCTTTGGTTTACTCAGACTGGTATAAACAGCAGATGGAGCTGTAGTGAGTTGCTGAATTCATTTCCTGGAGTAAATCTGACAGGAGAGTGCTTTCCCTAAAGCTCACTACCTGGTTTTTATGCATGAAGACGTGTAATTAGAATTGATTGCTTGAGTCACTGCCCATTAAAAACTGTGATGTTCATGTAATGTGTCACTAATTAATATGCTGTATGGTTATGTCTTGATGGTCCATTCAAACAAAATAAATGGTTAAGACATGCTTCTTTTTGGCTGCCGTTGTACTTTACAAAATATGATTTTGTTTGTAGATAATTCCAGAAATGAAAATCAAAAACACAGAAATGACTCATCCAGTTAGATAAACCTCTTTTCCCTTTAGACTATCAAACTGGATTTGCATAAAGTCTGTTCAGACAACCTCCTGTATGGCTAATTTTTTGTCAGAAGAGGAGATGGGATTTCAGCATATGGTCCTCATTGTCTTGTGCCAGACTTTTAATTAATTATAGGAACACAAAAAAAAGGAAACCCAAATTAATTTGTGCAAGTAGAGTATGACCTACAGCAAATTATAGGAGAGCTTGTACATGCCTCAGGGTGGAACAAATGTAAAGAGACTGAAACACATCAAGAAAAGTACGTAAAAATCAGTGCCTTCTTCGTATATGATGAAAATACTGTCAGTTTGTATTGCTGCAAGCCAACTAGAGCCTCCAGTTTTACTTTTACTGTTTTGGCCAAAACAACACAGAGAGGATGTGAGAGGGGAGGGGTTGACAGAACGAGCAGGGCTGTATGGTGGATAGGTTAGGGGCGTGAATTTGGGACAAAGCATGGAGGCAAAGGAAATTAGAAAATTCGTCGGGATGGAACAAGGGATGCGCCCCCTGCACCCACCCCACAGCCCTCCCGCCTTTCCTCCAGCAGTGCTCCTGACAGATGGAAGTAAGGGAGGGTGGGTTGACGGGATGGAGGGAATTAAAAACTCTGCAGCCCCATTTTGGAGCCTGAAGAGAGTGTCACTCCTGCAAAAGGTGGGGTGCAGAGAGGCACTTGTGGCGAGAGTCGTGGGGCGTGTGGAGTGGGTGCACATGGGCTAATGTCAAAAGAGGCAAGGGTGCCCCCCCCCCTCTCCACCCTCTACTCCATCCGTGCATCTTAATAACCTTAATAGAGCTCCCTTTAATTAATCAGCTCATCTGCAGAGGCCCGATACCTGCAGCTGACCCCCCACCCACCTCCTCCCACCAAACCCCCCATACCCCCTCCCTTCCTGTACTCCCCTCCATCCTCACCCCAAACACAACATCCTCACACTGCTGCTGTGACATTGTGGTAATGAGGTAACACAGCTACAATGTCATGGAAATGTTGCGGAGACGTTATCTGTGGGAGCTCATCACACATGCTGATGTTCCTGATCCCCGTCAATGTTTACGTTACCATGTGTGTGTGTGTGTGCATGTTCATGTCGCCTGATGCACCCCCCCCCCCCCCCCCCCAAAAAAAAACCAAAAACAAAATATGGCCATATGACACAGAGGATACAAGATACATATGGCCAAATGGTGGGAGGAAACCAAGAAGCCCCTATTACCAGAGAAGAAGAAAGAGGGGGGTAAACCCCGTCTCAAGTAAACATTTGAAACAGATGGCAATTTAAAAGCATGAAATGATAAGAAAGACTCACACATCCCAATACCCAATAGGATGGGTCCTGGATCAAAAAATACCTTGCAGAGTATAACAGAGTGATCCAAACACCAAATATGTCCCGTTTAAAGAACTTTAACTCAAATTTCAAAGCAAGCCTCATCAATCTTTGTTGACACTACCCCCTTTTTTTAAAACTATACTTATTTGGGATATTTGCAATTATAATACATACTGTAAGCTCATTTGAATATCAAATTAATTACTGAACACACTGGAGTAAATACCTCTTTTATAAGTCCTTGTTAAAAGTGAAAAGGTCTTGACTACGGTTGGATGGCGTGTTAATTTACAGTGATATCTAATCCCAGGTTACTTCACATAAAAGGCATTACTATACATATTTTAATGGGGAGGTGGTTGTTTTCCAAGCAATTTTCTGCTAGAGTACATTTTTAATTTATTCTTATTTAATTTATTGGTCTCTGCATACCCGCTCAGTAAAACTAATCAACACCATGTATGGGCCTCTTAAAGCGGCATCTCTCCTTGGCAGAAAGACAGACAGGCAACCTCTGCATTAGGATAAGCTCCTCTCTTGTGCACAGAGCTGGGTAAAATGCCCCCCATTCAGTCAAGCAGGAGGATACCACCTCCAAGGAGACTGTTCAGTTCTCACAAACAACCTTTTAATCACAGGGAAAAAAGGGTGGAAAATGAAAAATGCCCAGCCTTGAATGATCCAAAACATTTCAATTTCTGTGGATAGTGACCACCGTCGCTGCTGTCAGAATATCGTCCATTGGGGACAATGCCCCCCTCCCTCCCCTCTGTTACTTCTTGCCCTCAAAACTCCTCTGCCCTTGAATTGGTTTTATGGTGTTTTGGCAGTCATTTAGCAGAGTATGACTTGAGTTCTTATCACCTGACTCCACTATACACTCCAAATATCTATCGACCCATTGACACACCTTGAGGAGGGATCTACACAACCTTACACATGGAAATGATTTTAATTAATTACCATTCCCCTTTGACAAGGCAGAGCTGAGGAGGGGGGGGGGGGCAAAATGAGCCCAGACAACAGGAGCATTTCTCTAGTGTAATGTGCACCATGTGTAATGAGCAGCGGAAAGGTCATTTGACACATTTCTGCCAGAATGAATTCATTTATTTCAAGCACTTAATTCTGTAGTCACCTCATTGGTGCACGGCTTGGCAGTGCACTGAGAGGGTGCATTACCACAAGTGGAGGCCTAGTTTCCTCCCAACAGCTAGTGCTGACCACAGGTCTGTGGGAATGCCTGAAGAGCAGGGAGATAGTGAAATGGAGTGTGGGGGGATCCAATCACCCCCTCTATCATAGGAAAATCACCTCCATCACCTTCAGTGTAATTGGAGCATTCATTACAGTTCAGTAAAAATGCAGGTTGCCATTAGATGGGCAATTTAAAAGTAGGCTTCTGGAGAATGAGAGACTTGAGGGGTCATGATACAGGGTCACAGTCAAGTAAATAATGGGAATTGGTCCCATGAGGCTTGGAAAACCACAAAGCCTGTGGTCACGCACCAAAATACAAGTCGGCGTAGTAGAGGGGCAGAAATTCAATCATCAGACAGAAAAATAAAATGCCCCTGGTGCCCTCTCAACATCACAATAATTACAATTACAGAGGCAATTTACCTTGTTACATTTACTCTAACCTCAATGAATTTAGAGAGCGCTGCAATGTGACAAGTGGAAACATTCTTAAGATTTAGAAATTAGAAATCACACTTTAAATTAAACAGTATTTTAGATGCTTCAGATGCTATGTCTACATATACTGTATGTACAATCTATGAAAAGATATTTACCTTGATTATTAGATTTAACAAACACTCTTAAACACTCCATGAATGGAGAAGAAGAGGAGTCAAATAAGGTGTATGTTGCCTTCAGCTGCCACTAGAGGCCTCAGTCTGGCTAAAAGTTGTACCACTTTGTTTTTACTGCACTGTTTTGCTGCTGCTTATGTTTTGTTATGTTTTTACATTTCTCTAGTGGGAAAATGTAACTGTAAGCAAAACCAGAAACGTTTGGTTGATCAAAGGAAGCATATTTAATATGTTTAGGTTGGAAAACGAAGTTGTTACTCATGTTCTGAAGGTTATTTTATAAAACTTTGTTCTAAACAAAGAAAGCAGAACAATAGCTCAGCAGTGTATGTGTGGCAGAGCTTCACTAACTGCAAACACGCCTGCAGTCACTGCTGATAACACGATTTCAGATTCTCTTTGAGAGATTTAAACACTCTCTCAACAAATCTGCGTTTATTTTTTTGGAAAGCTCCCACTAATGACCATGTTTTTGGGGGAGAAATGCATCTACATTAAATATGAATAAATACATCATGATGAAACAATTAGGCAATAGTCTTCTGTGTAGCTGGATTATATATTTGGATGCCTAAAAAACTATAATAACAAAAACAAAGCTGTGGTGTATTGACAAGCTGTGGTGCATTCACAAATTAGCCTCTCTTCTCAGTGGAACAAAATGTAATTACTGAGTTTTGCTGTGAAAACCCACACAGGCCCTCTCTTGGCAAGCCTTCACGCTTTATGGAATAAGATAATAATCAATCAAAACTATGCTTACCTATCAGAAAGGATGCCCAGAGGTTCATGATGGAATGACACGCGGCCTCGGAGCCAGGCGCTCTCACACAGCATATGGGGTGTACTTTCCTGCAGCCCTTTTACCACTCAGGAGGCAGATTGGACTTCTCACTCTCAGCTACTCCGCATTATTGTCCATTATCACACCGTGGTCCATGTGTAAGGTGACACTGGTGCTCTGATGGAGAGGCGACAGGGGTATCTAGACTGCAATAACATATTATTAGCTTTTTTCACAGCTCCACCGGGCTGGATTTACACTGGATATCCAGAGACCTCAGAGGGCAGCCCTCTGTCACAGCGGTGTCCACCAGCAGCGCAATTGCCAGATATACGCGGGTGTGTGTGGACTGAATAGCCATGCACCCACGCAAGGCACCCGGGACACATGTACACACATAGACACACAAACAGAGTGTCTGTAATCAGTAACAGGCCTTTTCCAATTAGCCTCAGTGTGCTCAGTGTCATTCTTGTGTGCTATCATAGTAGTGCATGTTCTCCTTTTGTTCTGTAAACTGTGAACACATCTCCTGCCATCACTGTAGTGTTTCAACACACAAACAAACAAACGCATAGATAGATAAATACGATACATACAATACTAAAGCAGAGTATCAGAGTGCATTCATATTCCATATGAGGGAGAGTGCCACATCTGCTGCTCCTGTTTAATGCGAGATGTTCTTGTCCTTGGTAATGTTAACAGTCTCCCTTGTGACTGATGTCTCTTGTCCCAGCCCTGTTTATAAAACAGTCAGAACTTCGTTAAGGGACAATAACATCAGCCATGCTCAATTATAGTGACATTTTGCTGACATGCAGATTGCTTCCCCTCAATCTTTTTTTATGTAAAATACTGATGTGCCAGTCACATATGGATGGATGAACTTTGGGAGAATCAATTGTATTGATGAATCATAGATCATACAAGTCAACAAGACTGACACCAGCAGAGTGAATTCATTGCACGTGGAAAGTCAATATTAAATTGTAATCATAATCAGACAAAGTGAGTTATGTATAATCAATAGCACAATTATGATAGTGCGTAGGACTTGTCCTTGCAATGCAGACAATAAATGCATTCAAACAGGCTTCATTGTGTTTATCTCAGTATGGGCATGTGTAGACGTGTACGCACATTCATGCTCTTCAGTTATTTATGGTGGCATTCATTGTCTCAGGCAACTAATTTAATGATATACCTGAACAGTTAATCACCAACGGTAAAAAATACCCTAATAAATATACCAGTGACTCTTCATTGCTACATGTGTAACTCTAGGAAATAAATCATACATTGCCATAAATTGTTGGAAACTATGGAAGTGACCACTTTTGTTCTGAAATATGTCAGAGGGAGATTGTCAGGAGGCGAGCTAAATCCAGTGAGACAATGGCATTTGATTGTCCTTTGGTGTGCCCTGAAATATTGGAAGGATTGAAAAGTGTTTCATAGGAGCTACACTCAGCAGCTTGAGCTGATGTTGGCAAACTAACATTACTGGCAAAATTAACCAAAATAGAATATTATGTAAGTTAAAAATATATAGTTATGAGAATATAAATTATTAAAATGTAACATATTAACAGTGTTCTCTGGATAATTGTCAAATTATTTATTTTTCTTTAATAAATTCTTTGATTCTGAACTAGAGTTACAACCGAAAGTCTAAGGATCACCTAGCATAGCAAATGGACAGAAATGGATGCCTCTTCGGCACAAGTGATCCTGCACTGAATAGCATTAACCTAAAGAGAAGAGTAGCATGGGACAGCCACGAGAAAAGTTTTTGTGGTGCACATAAAATGACCAAGCAAGAGGCTGATAAAGCAGAAATAAGTACAGATAATGAAGTGATAGAAATTATAAATTGCATGCAGTTTTTTAGCTGTATCCTATTTGGGTGTATCTAGAGTTATTTTTATTAATGGTGGATGATTGATAATTGGCAACTTGGTGATGATTACACATGTCCTCTGTGTTCAACAACATAAACAGGGGCATGTCCTGGTCCAGGTACAAGGACTCTATGGTTCATGTTGGCACAAAAGAACAGACAAACAAAAAACTTTTCACTATTGAGGAAGAGAAGCCTGTGTTTCAGATTCACTCTGTATGTCATATTAAAAGAGTCAGGAGGGAATTATTGGTGAGCAGACAGGCAGAGAGAGCTAAGGGAAGCCAGGGATTGGAAAATGTGAGCTGACATACTGTAGAGCAGCAAATCAAGGGCATATATCTAGAAGGTGGACAGGTATCTACACATGCCTACAAATAATTTTCGTAGATACAGTAGATGTGGTTTTGTGAATAACTGCTCTTTTTTTTAAACGTCCTGTAGATAAACTGTAATGTGTTGCATATTTTTTCTCATATTCTTGTTACACACTTTCTCATACAATATCTCAGTAAGGTGTGCTGTTATTTTGGCCACTTTGTGTATATCCAAATATTATTTCTGAAGTTGGAATATATGTTTATGTAATAGTATTTGAACTTGAATGTGTGTCGATAAGATTGTGACAGCTGTTGATACTGTAGAACAATAGTTGAATGCACATAACTCCATCATTTTGGTACAGTATCTCTGCATGCACAATCACAAGGATGACGTGATCAGATACATTTCTGTTGACTGAAGAGCGCGAAAGATTCATGTTGACAATTGGTGACAGTAATGCACCTTGTAGGTAGCAACGCGCCAGTTAAGGAGTAGAAGAAGACTACAATACACAGTTATGTAAAACGAGAACCTTTAAAGTATCAAACTTCTTCTTGTTGCAGTTCCCGAATGCAGTTTAATACCATATAACATAGTGTGGGTAATATAATCTGATCTGAGACCAGTATTTAATTCAAGACTAGCAAAACTGTTAGCCCACTGTTTCAGCCTACTTATGCTGTATAGTACCAGTTTACGTTGAATTTCAATATTAAATCAACTTTAAGGTCCAGCCTGAAATATTCATGGCCTTCAGAACCAACTTTTTGGCTTCATACCACTTGGCGAAAGTGGGAGTACATTCTGGTTGTCCTTACCCTGTAAACACACGTTTAGGCCACGCTTTAGGTCTTCAGATCCCAAATTTCGCAGTATGAGTAGGGTTTAGTATGTTTGGGTTGTAAAGAGGCAGGTATTAGCAGGGTCTGGATCTCAATTTCAGACTCATGTATGTGATCTGACATAAAGCGACTACGCTGATTTTCCACCAGGTTTTACGCTTTAAGAGCAATTGAATTCACCTTTGATGCTTAAGTACGCTGACCTCCATAACACACGTCCAATGGGATTTTGGCCTTGATGGATGTAATGGTGTTAATAACTGTACTGTACAGAAAACAAAGGAAACCTGGGTGATCAGAACTTGGGTAAAAATAATGGCATGGCAGAAAGTATCACAGAGAGATGGGAGATGCTAGATTTAAAAAAAATTTAAACAATTATTTATATTCCTATCTAGTTCTCCGCATTATAGTTAGCCACTTTGTAAGATTATGTGCTGCTCTTCACTTTACACTCTACCTGAGACAAATTGCTTGCTCTTGCATGTTTGGTCTCAAACTGCCATTCTGCCCATTAGTCACTAGCTTGATTTCAGTTTATTTAGATATTTAATGACCTCAGAAGGAAGTAAGACCACTTTCATAATTCAAGTCAAACACACCAACATTAATTCAATTCAATTCAATTTTAGAACAGCACAAAGAATTACAATTACATATACATTTTACATACACACATGTACTATTATATTGTAGATTGGCACTGTTCCTCTCTCCGGCTGCTATTCCTCTCTCTCTCTCTATCTCTCTCGCTCTCTCTCTCTCTCTCTCTCTCTCTCTCTCTCTCTCTCACACACACACACACACACACACACAGGATTTATGCAACTCAAAGAGATATTAATATATTTTCAAGACTGAATATAATCATCAAAACAAGCTCTCCCTCCCTCCCTTGCCTGTGACTACAGCAATAAAAAGCATTACATGTGACTCACATGATGTGAGGCTCCTTTTTCTAATAAATTCCCCAGAGAGTGGGACAGCCTCTCTGTCATCTTCATTAGAAGATGACAGCTTTTCTCCATCAAAAAACTCATCCCAAGGATGTGTAAGTGCTTTGAATCAGATGCTGTAATTGCTGACCAATGAAAATATTCAAGGCTGTGCCAAAACAGTCTTCAGTGAGGCCTAATTTTCTGTTGTGTAGATTGGATGGCGTTACAAGGTCTAATAATTTCAAAAACCTGATAGGTGCATACCCTGATACTCTTCATCTCTTCTTTTATCAACTTTTTTCTTTATTATTTCCATTTAAGTAGTGACAGTTTAGAGGCCACAGATTTTTCCTCTTCAGTGTGCACTATTAGAGAGACAACCCATGAACTCTACCACATTGAATTAATGTAATATCCCTGGGATAAAAGGTGGGTGAGATTTAAGACCTGCACCTCAGTTTTTCTCCATTAGACATCCCTTTGCCCTTCACTCTGTTGTCTTTCATTTCATTTGTTGATTAACCATAATGAGGTGACTTACTATAGACCCAGGGCCAGCCCCCTCCTTTAGTAAGGTGGCACAGATAAAAAAGTCCTTCCAGGCAGCCGTCATAGGGGGTCAGCACAAATCAGATGGAGGGGCTTTCTTGTGTCTGGCAGCCGACACTTTCAAATGTTAATGGATGGGGGCGAACAAAGTTGAAGTGGGTCTGAAAATGCTAATTGTCCCTAATTCATGTAAATAGGTTTCTTAATGGAGGAATTAAGCATTTTAAATATGCAATTGGAGGCAATCAGTCCTTTCATTTGGTGGGGTGGCACAGGTGTAGTGGATTGAAATTCATCTTTCACACAGGGTGGCTCATTTGTCATTTGGCTGTGTTCAGGCATGGGTGACGGGGATTGGAAGAGAGGTCCTTCTGAACTGATATGTACTGATATTGGGGAAAGAAATACGTTGCAAAACCTATAATTGTGTTCTTGCTGTTGATTGTATCAAGATAGAGTGAAAAGCAATTAACACAGACTCCAATCAATACTGGTAAATACAGCCAAGGTAAAAAGATTTTTTTTTCTCACCACTCAGTTAGTTTTTAATTCTACACTACACATAAAATGATATATGTAACTATTGCTACAACTGCAGCAATACAGTATTATGTTTCGACTCAAAAAAGGAGAAGATCCAACAACAAAGGAAGAAGGTCTACCTACATATCATAGACAGAGGAGCAGCAGAGTCGATAGCTCTGACTTATTATTCTGATCATCTCAAACAGACAATAAACCAGGAGGTCATGTTTCAGCATGTAATAACATGGTGTAGCAGCAGGACCAGAGACAGAAGGAAACTCACAGGCACCGCGTATGGGCTATGAATCAAACGGGCAATGCATTGTCTCAGAAAATGACTTATTAGTCAATATAAAGCGGGATACTGTGTCTTTGAGGTGTAAATAGCCGTGGCTCTGCAGAGAAAAGGAAGCAACCCTGGTTAATGAACGAGACAAGAAAAACCTTGTTTAAAAGGACAAATCAGATCACAAGATTTCAAACCCATTAGCTGCTACTCACAGGGAATGATAATAATGATAAAGGATGGTAGGGCCTTTTGATTTCGCAGTAGCAAACTGTGTTGTCTTGGGAAAAAATCTTTTCCTGGAGGAGAATCAAAGAGCAGTTCATTTTCACACTGACCTTCAGGGCTCAAGGCGGCCAGACAAGGGCACAAACAGATTGAGAATTAATTGGTGCAATTAACATTTTGTGATTATAAGGACTTCAGATCAATACCCTATGCAAATAGCAGTATTGATGTGCAGCAGAAACCTTGTTAATTGTGTTTGGTGAACAAACAGGCCCCTGTGTTACTATTCCATAATGGAACAGGAGGCACGGACAGGTTCAAACTGCTGACCACTTTAGATGCATGAGGACATGCGGCAGTTTGTCTCTCCTCCATCCTAGCGGTCCACCTCTTCACCCTCCACTCCGCTCAAGACTCTTAAGAAAAGTTGCATGCAGAGTTTGATGATCTTGGTTGCTTTTAAGTTGGCCTTTTAGTGACTCTTTGAAGAAGCTCTTGACGGCTGGATGAAGATTCTTCGATGTTTCTGTGATCACCATCCTCATGTCAGGCTGCAGCAGATTACACAAATGGCCTTCTGCCTTCTTTATTTTTTTTAACAGTTTTTAACAGTGGGAATGGGCATGTGAGGAAGAATAGAAACACTCTGTGCCGACAGCCATTGAAATGAATTAGTTTCAGCTTTATTGCTATGGACTGGATTTTCCACTCTCGTTATTAAACTGCGTTAAAAATGCACTTTCATTTCAGATAAGTACCAGTAATCCTGTTTGCGGACCACAGCAGATGAAGTTAAATATAATTTAAGCAGAAACGGAAACGGGTGGAACAATGTAATCACTGAAAGTGAGATTGAAGTGATGCTATTCTTATCATTATTATTTTCATTACTGTTAGCGTGGAAAGACACTAGTGATGGCAGCAGCAACAGCAAGCAGAAGGTGAGAAAAGAGGAAAAAAACACTCCATCTAATAACTATCAGAGCCAACAAATCCCTGCCCACTGCTGCCCATCTCACTTTTTCTTTCTGTGACAATTGGCTTGTAGATTGTTGCAGATCCTGCGGCCTTGAAGGAATACACAGAGCTGGCAACATACAAAAAGCACAGAGCTACTGTTAATTAGCTGAGTTTACAGGCCGGAGAAAAACAGTTAGCAGGGCCTTTTATGTGCTGTACTACCTGCTGTGGCTGCGGTGTTGGTATAATGATGTTGCACTTGATGTCGGCTTACCTGTGTTTAGCGGTGTTGTGTCACATTTGCTAAAGAATAATGCACAACAGGTAAAGACCCTGAGAACAGAGCAGCGCTGCATAATAAATATGCTTTTTTTACCCATTGTTTATTAGATGTATGTATTTTCCCTAATTAAACTGATCGATATTAAAATAACTCTATCAATTTTCAGCATACTTTAAAATGAGGTTCTCAAGAGTAAGATTACAGGTTATATAATAAAAATATTACAATTGCCATCATATTAGCCATTTGTTAGCACACTAATTACAGTTAATTCTTTTCAATTTACGGCTGTGCTCCTTTAGGCATTAGCCTTAATCTCCCTGGTGATGAAGTTGGTGTATTAAATAGAAAGCACTAGAGGGAGGGGAGAGTGGACATGGAATTAAACAATCATACTTATAACCATGTTCAACAAACACCAGGAAAAATCTCAGGTATTATTGGGCTATTTGATAATGACTGAAAATACCTATCTGTAAAATGTGTCTGTCGAGTGAGTCCTCGTTTTATCAACAGTAATCCAATAAAACAAGTATATAGTGATGGATTCTGACTTTGATACTTGAAGAGATATATTACAAAAAATAAAGATTAGATTTGTAATGCAAAATCTCTCTCTTTGTTAAATGTTACGTACAAATGAAAGTTCAGTTTCAACTCGGCTATATCTAAAGGCAATGTATTTCTTCTGTATTGGAAATCATAAAGTAGTTAATATATATACCAGACTCAATCCTGTGGGGCCATATAGTGACCTTGTGGTTTTACTGAATCCATTAATAAATTGATGCAGTTGCAAGCTGATGAACTTCCTCTTTGACTCAATCAATTAAAGGCGACGGTCAAGAATGTAAAAATCAAGACTCAATAGAAAATACAAATACATGAGGATGAAAATCAATCCAAAAGTAAACATCCATTTTAAGAGGACTGAGGTGCCTCTGGAAGCTGAAGCTGGTTCAACGGTAAAGTAAAAATTGTATAAAGATGATTGTGGTGATGATGACATTGATCCTATCAATTATTCCACCTGTTATAAAATTGATTGTAAACCTGCTGTAGAAGAGAAGAGACAAGTTATTCAACCAAAGCAATCAACATATAAAAAACACAAAATGATGACATGTGAACCATTTCCCAAACACTGCTATAGAGGCAAAAATATTCCAGATAGTAAATCATGAAACCGGCAGTAGAAATACCCCATCTGTGGTCAGGCTGTGGAGAGCAGGTGAAAAATACACAATGGTATTGCATTTTTAGACATGGTTCAAAAAGACCTTGTCAAGATTGATGTCTCTCCTGTAGCCATAGTTAATAGTAAGGGAACACTCCTGAAATTAGAATCCACTTCTTTCTAAACGCACCCGCTGTGAAACGAGGACATCTGAGGGGAAAAAAATGGAAGGGTACATGTCATTTCTATAGGTTGCCAAGACACAGGGAAAGGAGAACAGCCAATCTGTGAGGTGTAATGGATATGTCAAGAATTGCTAAATCATAGGTGTCCAAGACAGAAAGACAACTAACCCAAACATAATGTCGTTCTGAAGGCAGAAAAGAGGCAAATGCAAGAAAGAAAGAGGAAACAGCACGGATGGATAAAGAATTGCATTTACATTTGGTGACCCAAAAATGAGAAAAAAAAATTAACTGTTTATTTTCTTGTGAACTGTTCTTTATTATTACCTATTTGGCATCTCTGTCCGGGTGCATTATGGAAATGAAGTAATGCTACTTTGCTTAACAATAACACACTGACTTTGAATCCTCTTACTTAAGGTTTGATTGCTTCTTGACGGTGGTTTTAAATGAATTGTGTTGAGGAGTGATAAAGAGCTTATTGCCAGGAATAAAAGCCCAGAGCAATGAAGAAAAGCTACACATGGAGTGGCTAGGCGATACAGGCTATTACGGTGAGGGAATGGTGTCCTTGACTGCCAGGACGGCTTAGAATTTTATTTCATCTTGTTTTGCTGGCTGCTGACAATGATGCGTGACTCTGGCACCGGAGGAAGAGGGCAAGCATGAGAGCCATTTTAGATCTCATTTACATACAGTGTGTCTATAACAGCATGCATTTTTTATAGTATATAGCATCGTGAGTGTGCATGTGTATACGGAGGCATGAATACAGTATGTGTACAGGTGCATATGCGCATGCAAGCATTTTAAAAGTTAGTTTTTAAGCTTTACATGGAGGGATTTAAAGCAAAGTTATTATGCCTGCTGTATCATCCTCTTTGTGTTGCATGTGTTTGTGAATACACACTTGCTCTGACCTCTAACACTCACATGCGCTGAAGACCCCAAACCTCATGTAAATTCGGACAACGGAGGACTCAGGGACTCTGGGAATTGTTGTTTATCAGTGCAGTGAAAAGAACGGTTGAGCTGTAATGGCCCTCCAGTGGGTTCAGTATGCAAACTCTTCTGTGTAGCAGCAGTTTGAAGACTCCCTTCTGAGCTGCCCATCTCTATGTTATGTTGGTTGGCTGCTGGATTTGGATGGGACCAGTTCAGTTAGAGGTTATCGCTGCTTCTGTCAAGGTGAGTAACTGCTTTTGTTGCGTATGGCGGCACAAATGAGGTAGCAAGATCTTCCAAGTTCATCTTTGCTGTTTTGTTTCTGCCTGCAAACTGTCCCCAGTGTACATTAAAGCGAGAGACTATGGCGAAGTTATAACTTTCAAATGATGTTAAAGAGATTTCTAAAATGTATAATTTTCAATAAATTTGTAATAGTCAAATTACATGTCACACTGTAATTAACTGCTTTTTACCAGCTGATATAACTGTCTCTGCCGTCTGTGGCTTTACATGAAAAGGTCTGTTAGAAGTTATTACTGTGACACTGAAAATACCGCAGCTGCTTTAAAAAAGAGCGGTAGCATATCAACTCTAAAGCTTTAGGTAGAAAACAAGTTGTATAACTAACAAAGAAAACAGGAGTGCTTTTAAATGATGGCTATGCAGTATAGGCTGTGTTACATAAGCAATGGTGTGCCTTCCTAATGGTTTAAAAGGAAAAGCATTTCAACATTGTGTTTATCGCAACCAGATGCATGAAATCAAAAAAAGGAATATTCCATTCAGTGAAAACGTAGCCACATGTCCATTATAAAGATTCTACAATATATTGAGCTAGCACTATATTGATACAAGAGAAGCATCCATGTTCAGGGCTCTGTACTATACAGTGGTGCTTTGTGCTACACCAGTAAATGTTAACAGCAACTTGCTAATATGCTCACAATGATAACACTAACATGTTGATGTTAGCATCGGGAATAATGCTTACTTTGGCCACCATCTTAGTTTAGCCTGTTAGCATGCTAACATTTGCTGATTATGGCTAAACACAAAGTAGACTGATAGGAATATCATTAGTTTCAGAGGTATTTGGTTACAAAACGTAGTGTTTGATTTAAATAGAATACATTCAAATTCAAATATTTACCTGAAGGTGCAACAATCTGCAACTGTCATCACAATCCATCAAATAGCTGTTGAGACAATTCACTAAACTCCACAAGTCAGCGCATCAAAGACATTAGGCGTGATCCACTAGTGACCATGAATATTTGCACAACAGTTCACGCACTCTGTCTCATGTTGATTTATTTCAGTCTGTGTGGTGAACTAATAGACTGACCAACAAACCAACGTTGCCATCCCTTGAGCCAAGCTGGTAGCATAGCTGAGTACTACAGTTAAATTGATGATAAACTGGTCCAGTTGAAACTGAATAATACTATGTTGAAAAAGATCATGTAGTAAATCAGGCATACAGCGATGAGGAAAACCTTACAGGAGAACATAGTTTGTTCATAAGCAAGAAACTCCAAGCACTGACTTCATGACTTTCTGAGTCAGGCATGCCAAGAGCTGTTACTCTTTAAAGAGAGTATATGTACAGTAATTATCTCATATGATGCTGCGTGTTTTCAGGCATACAGAAAATAATGATCATGTGCCACAAAGTGCTTGAAAAATTGCAGGGGTGAAACCTCTCCCTCTGATAGGTTTAGGCATTTCAGACATCCTTTTCCAAAGAGATTTGGTCAGAGCTTTTCCTCCACTTAAACACAGAAACACTGAGGATCAATTTGTGGGATTAGTGGACACTGCTGAGATAAAGTTGGTGCTGAAGAGGCCCACGTGACTATCGTCCCCCCCAGTGTCCCGCTAAAGTCCTCTTAGCTCCATTCCTGGCCGCAGAATAAGCCCATCCAAACCCCAAATGCAATCACAACCCCAGCTCAGTCCGGCCCCTCAGAATCATCATCTCCAACAGCACCAGCCTAAATTGCAGCTCTGTCCCCGATCTCCAGCCCTCCCTGCCTCATCTCCTCCCAGAACTTTATTTAATGAGTGAAGTTTTGTGGTGGGTGTTCGGGGGTCTCACGCCAGGCCTGGAGCAACAGAGGAGGAGCTTTCATAAACCATGGGCGAACAAATGGGATTTAACACACAAGAGGCTCTGATGGCCTATTAATTCTGCTTTGGCTGGCATCCAGAATGAGCCCAGCCTCTCTCCTAATTCATGGCTAATTTCTATCAGAGGTATCAGGAGACTTTTTTTTCTCTGTGCAGGATGCATCCACATAACTTTAATGGATTCATTCAAGGGCTACGGCACGCAGACATTGATTAGATTGCCTCTAAGGCCCTGCTGCTGGTCGCTTGACATAGGCAGCAAATGAAATGTGACCTCTGGTAAAAGGCCTGAACCAGCCAGCCCCAGTCTAATCCATTAGCTCAGAACCTTTCCCAATCCCATTTAATTAATGAAGTGATTTGAAAAAGGGTGAACATTTACCAATCCCTAGAACTGGAAAATAGTGGGCATATAAAGTAACTGACACAACACAAGCAACAAGAACAGCAACAGCCTCAGCCAGAAAACAAATACCCTACACAGTGTAAAAGCACAAGAGTTTGGTTGCAGCATAATTGTTTGCAATGAGATGGAATATTATTCCAGCCCTGAGACAAGATGGTCCAACCACAAAACACATACAGATGTGAGGTAATGAGTTGGGTTAAGGAAAATTGCCTTTCTTTGGCTGGATTGCTTAAATATTTGTCAGCAAGAGAAAAGTCGATTTATTCAAATTCATCAAAGCCAAACAGTGACAGCAGGGGAGGGGGTAGGGGGTTAATCAGTGAAATGTAAAACAGAAGAGGAGAAAATATTTTCCACTTTTGTCTGTAGAAAGATTTCTAATAGTATGTTCATCTTGGCCATACAGCTGTGATCCACACCGCACTCATCGGCACCACCTCAGATCTGGTCTCTGGAATTTACATTTTCTATAGTTGTTCCCTTTTTAACAAAGATCTCTTTCTTGGTGTATGATCTTTATTCGGACAATTGGACTTGAGGCTGTGGCACAGTATTTTTCCAAAAGCAAAACCTCAATGTCAACAGAAAGACAAGCACAAGATCTCTGTTGGTGCATATGTTGCATTACTTATTTTTTCTAATTGAATTCATTTATTTATCTCCAATTAATAATTTATGATGCAACACACAGTGATATGCAAATGAACAATTTAAATTTAATGAGTTTTTAATGACCAAACAAATAATTAGTAGAGCCCGGTGTGGCGTGCATGTAATTTGAGAGGGAATGAATTTGAGAGCTTTGTTCAATGTTTGAGTACAGACAGGCTAATTTACTTATAGAGCAGCTTATGCAGCAGAAGAACTGTGTGGTACATACAAAAGCATTGGAAAGTCATTACCTCAAGGTCATTAGGAAGTCTCCAAAAGGCCAGTACTGGACATTTTATGCTAAAGAACTAATGTGAGCCATTATATTCAACACAATCATAGCAAATAGCAAAATAGAGGCACATGCTCTGAATTCATCTCACTTGCTGACAAAGGAAAAATCCACTATGGATATCCTAAATATTCTAACTATTCCCATTGGTGTGGGGGAAAAAGGCAGAGGGCTAGATGCCACTGGAGCCAAATGGCATTTGATAATGGCTTTTTTCAGCAAACCCAAAAGACATTGTTAAGATTTACATTTTCAAATATATGCTGACCTTTTTTCCCTCCACTCCTCTGTTCGCTTGTCATCAGCACTGTAATTGAATCAATATATTTCCTGATCAGCCCAGAGATTGAATAAGGTCACGGGAAGCCATGTGTGGACATTAAAAATCATTATTCCTTTCAGATTGAGCAGAGATGGCATAGACCATTCAGGGTTCAAAATGAAATTATATTAGAGTCTATTACACTTTTACAATTATAGAGACGTTCCAATATTACAACGGGAAATGAAGTCATAATAAAAAGCCCAGGGGTGTATTACAAAGAAATGACCCAACTATTTTTTTCACTTTTGCACTGTTATTGAATTGATGAAGAGAACTTGGTGACATTACATTCACTGATAAGTGACCTTATTCATGAAAAATAGAGCTGCCTGTTTCAGTTGCTCCATTTTATTATTTCAGGTTTGCTGTGGAGCTATTTTCCACCTGAAGTCAGTAACATTGTTCACATTTACATTTCCTTACACTTAAACCTTGCAGGACAAGTGGTACAAATGTGGCAGCCAACCCAGTTACCAATTTAATTGCCTTTAAGCATACATTTATTTTAATTATTCATTTATTTTCTGGGATATGGGATTTTGCTTTATGCACATGTCTGAGCAGTAAAAAAGGCTAATTAAATAGAGCAATAGAGTTGTGCAATGGGAAGACAAAGTTTCAATCCTTTCAATCCAATATTCCAGAAAAAAGTGGAAAATTAAATTAAACCACACTATTAACTGTGAATTTTCACTCTAAACTCTTGCAAATTATGCCTAACTATTAAATTAGATAAAACTCCATTTTTAATTGGCTTACTCATTGAAATGAATAACACTTATCAGCGATCAACTTATCAAAGCTACATGAAACAAGAATGAGCAGGAGAAGAAAAAAGGAACCAAACTTTCCCCCCGGCTTCACAGTCATTCTTACGGTCCAGTTTCTTACAGCTTACACACTGAAAGATCAGGCTTAGTGTATCTCAAACAAGACAATTATATGGCTTCACACATAACAAGTGGTGACCTGTGATTTGTCTGCACTGTCACGTCCATCTGGTAATATGGAGGAAGAGGTTCATTTCTCCAGTTGTTATACTTCTGTTTCGCTTAAGGCACAGCCCCTCTGGTCAATTAGGCGTGATGGTCACAATGTCTGCAGAGCTTTAACAGTGTGCTCCTTAAAGCCTGTCAAATGATGGCGAGCAGGGAAACCCAGTCGCCTGGAAACGTTGCTGGCTCCCACAGCCATCATCATCATCACTGGATGTAAATAGCCTTTCATCTCAGGTGGAACAGAGCCATTGAGCGAGCACATCTACGTTGCCCTGTTTAAACTCCGCATACAGAGGGATGAACGGTAATGAAAGGACCATTTACATCCTCTCTCCCACCTCCATCTCTTCAGATTTTTTGAATATAAAACCTCAGAGTGGAACGTTTATGAAACACATAATGACAATCTAAATCAGTGGGTGGCTTCAATCTACAAGGATTAGTGGGCATGATGTAGTTCAACACGTGAAGGAATACTTGTCGTCTTATTACTGTAAGAGCTTCAGAAGTCCTCCCTGAAGGAGTGAGGGAGGGAGGGGGAACACTCAACTATGCCACAGATCTCTGGCAGCAAATTAGGGCCTGTGTTATCTATTCAGTATGGAAAAAAGAGGCTACGAGATACTTGGCCTGTCATATTTTTCAGGTAGAAGAAAATAACTCGGTGCTGGATTTTTACTTTAATATGTCTGGAACATTACTGCCTCAATACAACCAAGCAACTCTGCATACAAAGAGTGATATATGCATGTACACTGGCATGTTTAAAATGATGCAGGGTTTATTAAAGGTCTGCAGTTTCTGGGTTTTTATAAATGCCTGTATTATTTGCTAACACTAAACAGTTACAAAACTAAAGGCATCGCCCAGGTCATGCACAGCGCTCTACGGAAGAGGATTAGGGCCACTGTGGAAAAAAAGTGAGTTGTTTTTTCTCAGAATTCAGAGAAAAAAGTCAGAATTCTGACTTTAAACTCAGAATTCCAAGCCCTAATCCTCTTCCTCAACCCCTTGTGAAGATAAGTAATAAAGACATCACAGAAAAAAAGTAATTACATTGAAACAGGACTGTAAAACATTTGTATGAAAAATTGAAAACGTTAATAAAACTGTGCAAATTCATGTAATTAAATAGTTGATTGAAATAAGTATGATTTGGCTAACAATGCTTCATGTATGACCCATCTTGATCCAAAAATGTCTAGTTAATAGATGGTCTTCTGAGCCATGTCATTGTGTATATCCAGTGTAGAACATGATCACTGAGAGCAGATGGAGAGATAAAATTGAAACAAAAAACATGTTTTTTTGTACCATACACTGCACAAACTAACAACAGAATGAATAGAAAACATTCAATATCCTAAAAAGGAAACAGCTCAGAGTGCATAATTAGCTGTTATTAGCATCTAGTGATCTGATCAAGGCTCTGGATATGAAGGATTTGCATTGGATAGTTTTTTCTGGGGACACTAAAAGCTGAATATGTCCACCATTTGTAGGCTAATAATGTTTATTTTGGGTTTAACATTCTGATCTCATGGTTCTGATATTGGCTAAATAACTAGCTTAAACCTTTTACAATCACTTCAGTTGTTTTTTAGTGTGTTGTAGCTTTGTTCTGTTGTTCTGTATAACATGCAGCATTTCTACTTGCTTGCTTGTTTCTTGTATTGTGTGTCTTGCTGCGAATGTGTTGTTAAATCAGCAAATGTGTTTCATTTGCTTGTGTTTACTTATTTGCAGCATTCTTTTTGTAAATGGACATAATGTCAAAGTGATGGACATTTTCTTTGTTTGCTTGTGCTTTGTCTAGTTACATGTGTTTTCTGAAGCTTCATTGTGTTGAGCTCTTTCAGGCAGTGGACAACCCCTTTTCTCATGATATCTTACCTGTTATCTTGTTCTCACCTTGTGGCAACAACCATGGCTTAAGGCTAGGGTCAATATGAAAGCACCTGAAAGTGCAACGCTGCTGACAAAAATCCCAAAAGGACTCAAACTGACATCTCTCTAGGGATACTAAATGAATTATTTTTTTCAATTAATCATTATAGTCTCAATCCTTAACCTATGGTCCTCAGTTAAGTGTGCTGGTGGTCATTTTGGAACTCATTACTCCGTTAATAAGATTGGAAGACTTATAGTAGCTTTGATGGCTGCTATGTGGGCATGATTGACAGTTGGCTCACCTGCTGCTCTCTTCAGATCCAGGACTCACACTGAGTCTGACGGTTTTTGCAATATTTCAGAAAGCTTAATATAACCTGCCATGTAAGTACAATTTAGCTAAAATAGCTAATGTTTGGTCCTAGCTCCAAACGGAAACATAGCACTGTGACGTCACATCTTGCTTCATCCATCTTTATATACAGTCTATGGTTCCCACTCGTTGCTAAGCTGTAGACCCAATAAGAATACAATAATCACAAATGTGAATCTGCTATTATACTGTTCTAACATAACGACAACACCCTGTTTCTGTGGATCTAGTATAGGCTACTTGATTCTGCCCCACTGAAAGTCTGTGCAATATGTTGGTTTGATGCCAGTCAGGATGGTGAACAAAGATTAGGATGAAATAAATAATGAGAAATAAAAAGGTGGACTGTACCATTGAAAGCTTTAGGAAATTTGTGTCATTGACTCATGAATGAGATAATTAATGATCACACTCCTGGGACTAAATGTATGAGATGAAAAGACATTTACACTCGAACACACATGCAATCTCCAGTGCACACAAAGTGCTTTAGCCATCGTGCTCTGCAGTCTGATCGTCTCCTTCTTCAGCCAAACCAGCTGGCTCGCTCTGTCACCCTGGTTTGTTGGAGGCCCGATGGTGATGAATGTCTTTTCCTTTTTGTGAAGTCCCCCTGAACTGCTACAGCATGCCAGGCAGAATGAAAAACAGATTAAAGAGGCAGGAAACCGACACAGAGAGGATGTTTGGCTGTTGGCTATTGAGTTATCAGCCCTTTTCACACCTAATGAAACAACTTTCAGCACTGCAGCTTATTAAATATCCCCCAGTCACTGGGCAGAGCTGCAGAGTTGCCAGGCCCTGAGAAAGCTACATTAGATTTTAATTAAAAACAAACAAATTACCCAGAGCTGCATGGATCCAGGAAATTTAACTCAATCCAAATAAGACCTAACTTTTAAGTGTGGAACGATTCTTGTGAGGAGGTCTGCAGGTACACTGTTAAAAAAAACAACATGAATATCTATTAATGTTTAGGGGGCTAATACATTAAATAAGCATGCAAATGGCATGCGATAAGATAGCAAGGAAACTGAATCCAGCTACATCAAGAAATACATCCCAGGAGCCCAGCAAATAGGAAATCATCCCCGGCTGATTTATTATTTGATAATCAATCTTATCTCTTTAACCTTCACCATGGACACTTATCTTCAGTACATCCACAATGATTTTGAAAATCATACTTAGAAAGGGTAAGTAATAATTTCTACTCCTTTTGTTCTCACAGAATTTGAATGGATTTTATTTTAGAGGCTAAATATGCTCTTTGATATGTAAATTGTTCTGTAAGATGTATATATATCACAGCTGTTTTTCCTCTGGAGATCCAGTTCAGTAACATAAAAATATAATACCGCCCTTGCCTATAATGATGTTAAAAAAAATAAATCCATTGCTCCATCACTTGGTTAAACAGTTTCTCCTTGTGCAAGCCAAGTCGTATCATTACTTACATTTTCTCTCTCCTGCAGCTTCGCCAAAGCGAGGCTCACACATCCGGCTTTAAAGGGCATCTTCTTTCCTCAGAGCAGGAGGCAGTGTTTGTTTAAACAGTGGACATTGTACAGATCTTTCATGTGAAAGATATTCAGCTCATTATTGAAACATAGATGTGATGTACTGTATGAACAAGTAAATTTGCAACAGGAGACGCATGAAGACAGAGGTGAGGCGAGGAATTGGCTGCGAGGCTGATGGTATCTATCCCAGGCTGCTAAACCAATGTGGACTATTTCTTCTTCTCCAGGCCTTTCCTCCCAGCGTCGCTCTTTTTCTCCCTCTGGATTTCTGCTGTCCTCCAGCTGCACACATAGCAGGCTTGTTCGTTTCATTTGGATTTGACCCCTGCTTACCTTACTTCCGAGTGGGCTTCATTAAATGTCTTTCTGGCTCTTTCAGGGCCTTCTCTCTCTCTCTCTCTCTCTCTCCCTCTCTCTCTCTTCCTGTCTCTCTCTTCGAGACACTTTAAGTGGGAGAAATGTAACAAAAGGAAAGCCTCCAATGTGCAATTCTCAGTGGAGAGGGTGACCCCAACTTTAGGGAGAAAAAGAACCTGAGGATAATAGCAAATGAAGCCAAGGGTTGCGTTAATGGGCAGACATGGCACACTGAGTTCCTGGTGCTGCTTCAACTGACAGACATGTATATTAATACTCAGCACTTTTTTATCGAAGTGGAGGAATTATGAATATTCATCCTCATTTATATTTCAAGGCATTTCCATTCCTGCGGGGGCCTTGGTGGGTTTTGACCAATTTCCATTCCCATTACGGAAATGACAGCTCTCACTCTTGGGCCCTGACAGAGGTCTGCCCAATGCACAGGAGGTCCTACGAGGAGGGAGCCTGTGCCCGTTCCCAGCTGTCCACAAACACTCATTAACAGAGGAAAATATCCAACGGAATCTCTGTGAGAATTTTTAATCACACAAAGGCCCTGCTAATTAGGCAGCTGATGGGGCATGGAGAGCACAAGGACGAATTCTTTAAACAAAGGACTAGAAACTTTAGGAGCCTTAATTACTCGGGCAAAGAGTTCATTCCAGAATGGCAGAGCACATCATTCCACTAATGAGACCAAGTGGCAGCACATATTAGTGAGAAATAATGTGGAAAGTTCAATTATATTGTGCTTTTGGAGCCTTTTCCCTCTTTCCCTCCCTGCTACTTATGCACACACATAAGACAAAGCCTGGGCCAGCGCAGGAAGGAGGCAGGGGCGGAGGACACGTAATCACTGGCACCAGCACTCCGTTCTTCACGTGTATCTTGGCAGGCTTGATCATCTTAATTGCCCATTAGAATGTTCTCCTGTTTGAAAATGAATATCATTATGGCACCCAGTTCTGGCCTCTGCTGGAGAGAGACTTGCTGCAATTTCACCATTCAATACCACGTGTATCTTGAATTCCAAACACACAATTGACTACCAATTTGCAGGAACTAAACCTTTAGAAATGTAATGAATTAAAAGGGCAAAGGTGGAGTTAATTACTAAGAAGTAACTCTTTTTTTGTCTTGCTACATGAACAAATATTCTAAAGGACATGGTGTATGAGATCCTGTCTGTGTCCCCCCTATAATATTTGTCATTACAAATTCTGTCACCACATGGGGTATTTCTTTAGGGACATGGATAAAAATCATTCTCTGCTGGTTTTCCTGACTTAATGTGTCGCCTTCGATTATTGTGCTGCCTTTCATTACTGGCTTGCTCATGCTGATACAAAAATAGTGCAGTCTTTTAGTGCAACATGCAAACCAACCTGCGTTTATGGATTAGGTTCCATTTTAGAGCTGTTGCTGGAAAAAAAGTTTTAAGTGCTCAGATGACGTTATTATCACCATTGTGCATGAAGTGTGTGGAAACAAAGTTATGCCTACTTGTATTTAGCTAATAACATTAGCCACAATCTTTAACTTTGTTTCACACAGAGTATGGGTAAATAATTGTGAATGACAATCAAATAATGTGCTTCTGAAAGGGTAATATATGCGCATTCTCACCTGCGTAAAATATTGTATTAAAAATCCTAATGCCCACATCAGGAGGTGCCTACATACCAATTACAGCAAGCAGGAAGCAAATTTTCCATGAAATAAAACAGCTAATGGGAAATGGAGGGCAGCAGGCAGCATCCTTATTGCTGGCTAAGCTGGAACAAGGAGAGGAGGCAGGGAGAGCTGCCAAATGTCCACAACTGGCCTGGTTTTACCACATTGGAACCGAATACCTCACAGGCCTTTGAAATGGAGAAAGTTAAAACTGTTTGTCCTCATATACTGCAGGACCATATGATAATGTTTTCATTATTTAAAATTGTGTCTAAAAATAGATTTGTGGTATTTTTTTGTTATTTCCCCAACGAAACTGTGAGAGCACACACATGTTAGACAGATACATGGAAAATGATCACAGGTTCTGGGCAAGACTCATCCACTGAAGTCCACTCATCTTCACAAGTCCACTCATCTTCACATAAAATATACTTCAGAGTATCTTTTCATATATTTGATGTGGAAAAGTTTCATCTTCAAATGATCCACACTTTAATATGCACCAATTATGAACACCAATAATTCACTCTGAATGGGGTAATCAAGCAATTTGATTTTGAACTTCCACAGCATAGGGAAATGCCTTAAAGATGAATTAAGAAGAGAATGGTCAAAATCTACGCAGCAGAGATTTCCTTTAGACCTTGGTATGGGGGTCAAAAAACTGGATCCTAAAATTACTATAATGTAACTTCATGCAGTCCCCCCCCCCCCTGAAAATGACCAACTTGACAAAGCTCTTTCAGAGCTATACAATGGTTGAGTTCCCCTTTAAAACATTTAGTAATTTGAGTCTGTAATAAAACTATCCTGCATTTTTTGCTCAAAGCTGTCATCTTTTTGTGAGACGAAGCCCCAGCCAAACATTTTTGTGCTGTTTTTTTTTCTCAGGTAGCTGTATGGGTTAAATACACATGAGCTGTACTCACAGGAGAGCCCCATTATAAAAGACATTTGGAAATCAAGAGCAGGTTGACTGTTCCCCTCCTTACTGCCTGCAGACAGCCTTACCCAGAGAGAATAGTCTGACCAGAGAAGACCCACCAGTGAGGAAACCTATTGATTTTTTTCCTCCCCATGTTCTCTCCGCCAGAGTTGTTTGTTTCTTTTTTGCCCCTGTTTTATTTACAGGCAGTAGAATCAATAGAGACACTTCCTACTCGCTTGTTTCCAGCTTTATGAAAAAAACACATCTTTCAGCCTCTTAAGCACACTGGCAGATCTACATCATTTCTCCAGTGGTTCAAATCATTTGAGTTCAAATGATTGACAAGTGTAATTGTGCAAGAAGGCTGCTGTATAGACTGATGAAATGCTGCAGGACTCAACTGAACTCTTAATATGTATATTTGTTGAGCGCTCTTCTGAGCTGTCATGAAGTTGAAAAATATCTCCTGAATATTGACCTTTGCAGCTGTCAGTTCTTAAGAGAAAGTAGGAGAAATGTGCCATGAAGACTTTGGTAGGTAAAACTGGAGAGCAGGTTTTGTGAGATTTTCTGTAAAATTGTCTGAAACTGTTAAGGTTATAGACCAATAACAGGTAAACAATTGTGAGGGTGAGGCTTTATACATATAAGCAGGAAAACCTGGTTAGACACATGGTTGATGCCATTAAGCAGGTACTCTTAGTGATACAAGATTACCTGAATAGTTTTTCCCTCACTTTGTAAGCAACTGACATGCAATCTACTGAGTTAAAAAAAGCTTTTCAACTCTTGTTACTGGGGAAGTAGTTGCTCCTCATTGTCCCATTCAGTATCCCTGGGAATTTTGTCATGCTGAGCAATTATGTGGCACACAATTTATGTTCAATGTCAATACATGAAGAACCACACCCTTTAGGTAGCAATACAAGGTCGCAGGAGCTTAGAGGGGTTGACACATCCTGATGCAACTTTGATGCAAGTTTGTGTCCTGTCACAATCCAACTGTTTTTAATTAGCTTTTTTTTTAACCACCTTAATCATAATTTATTTGCCATGACCTCAATATTTCCCTCAACTTTCCCATACCATAGCTGCTATGGAAAACGCTGGCATTGGTTTGACATATTAAGAAATGCTGCTGTTGAATGTGATCCAAGCTTTTGCAAAATTGTCCAATATCAGTGCTTTGTCTGTTCATGCAGTGCTGACACTTTTTTATGTATAGAGAAAATATATATTCCACATAATCATTTCTTGAATGTGTGATAAAAAGTATAGTTAAATCAGTAAGAGTGGGGTTACTGCATGCACTTAATCAAAAAAAAAGAATAGTAGTGCTCATTTTAATATAATGCTATATTGTGTCACCTTTACGTTTGGCTGCAAGTTCAACAGCAATCATTATCTATCTAAAGTCCTGAGAGAAATGATGTTTGGATTTTATAGACTGGCCTTCCTCTCCCACCTCCTGTTGACTGGCAGGCTGTTCCTGCCCAGATACACAATGCTTACACACTCATTTTGGTGCAGAGAGGGCTACACATTGAATTAAAAGAGTTCTGATTGATAAGGTAGTTGAAGGCAAATCTGCTCCCACTAATTGTCTTTCAAATGCCCTCATTAATCAAAGCGGAGCCGGCTCGGTGACGGGCGGTCCTGTCAGCCGCTCTGCTACAGGCTCTCCTCCGGCCACTCACCTCCCAGCATGATGCCTGCTTCCCCTCTGTCAGGCGCCGCTGTCCGAGGACTACGGGAGCACAGGCCATCCGTCCGTCCGCTGCACACCTGCCTTCTGCCAGACAGGATTTGACCACCCCCTGCCACTAGGATGGCCCAAGAGACCAATTTAGCAGCCACTTAATGATTCATGACTTAAAGTGGTGGAAATGAGGGCAGCATATGATAACAGGAATAAACACATTTAATTAGCTCCTCATATACATTATTTATTTATTTACTTGCACTCTGATTAATTTATACATTTTGTGTTTGTGTTGCAGGGATTTTTTGTATTCACAGCATCTGGCAGAGAGCCTTTGTTGTGTGGCTATGAGAGAGCACGTTCCCCCACACCTATCTTTTGGGAGGGGGGTTAGTGGTGCACCTACCCCTGATCTGGGGACCTTTTGCAAAGGTGCAGTGGGGTGGGGTATCTGCAGGGATTGAGCAAGTCCCCCACAATGAAATGAAATGAAATGGCGGTGAATATTAGACTTTAAAATATACAGTTCCCTGTGCTCTAGGTAGCCTTGTTTGTGAATTTCCTGACAGGTAGTTACTCCCCCAGTTTTCTTTGAGCATAGGGCATATATTTTCATGGAGGCACTAATCAAAGCTGTGCTGTGGCAAACAGCACAGCCACAGTAGGCCCAATCAAAGCCGTATACCTGGCTCTCTTCCATAAGGCTCCGGGAAGGCTGATGACAACTCTTACCCTAGCATCTGCCATTGCATCCATCACAGGTTGACTTCCTTCACTCTCACTCTCCACATCTCTCTCTCATAGACACGACTGCACACTGCACTATGAGCTCTCACTCAACAGTAAGAACTTCACATTTCTAGGAGTTGAGTAAAGTGGGGGAACAACAACTTGCATCTTCTGGGAAAGGCACTTAATAAGTCTGGCAAAGAATTAAGCAAAGTTATTGTTGACCGTCAGATTTTTGTGCAGAATGTTCTGTAATTGTTATTTTATGGGATGTCTTGAGATTTTCTCACACTTACACTGATTACAGAAGCTAAAAAGGGAGGAGGTACAGAAAACCAAAGACAGAAAATGCTTTAGACAGTGTCACTGATATCCTTTTAATTAGGTGTTGGTGAAGAAATACACTATAATGGTCTGCATAGCAGCAAATTAGAATGGGTGTAAAACAAGCTCAAAAACACTAAGGGCTCCACAGACACACTGTGGGAGTGACCTCTAGTATTGTCTTTTCAAGGCTTGCTCTCGTTGTCACTTATGTGAAAGGAAATCAGTGAGCGCAGTGGGAGTGTGATGATGACAGCGAGTTGAGGAGGTGAGAAAGGCCTGTGTCCAAAGCAGCAGGCGCTGAGATTCCCACTGTCTGCTCTCCAGCTCTTCTCTTTTCCGTCTCTACGTCGCCCTCTTCTACTCTAATCCCCGGCCGCTGAAGACCTCCAGACGCCCTCCTCTCATAATGACACGGCTATCAAACCCAATTGCAGTGGCTCAGACCCAAGGCAGTGCATTAAACCCCTTAGTGTCTGATTGCTTCTCCAGAGTCAAGTGGTTGTGTCCTCCCTGTCATTCCCCTGGCCACCGCTCATCGCCGCCCTGGCTGCTTGGAGCTGCTGAGACGAGAGCCCTCACACCAGGCTGGGTGACCCACTCACCCATTCACACTGACCTCATACATGCAATGAGGCGGGAGCCCACACAAAAAGATACAAGAGTGGTGATTTCACAGAGGGCTGCCAAGATTGTTTTTAAGAAAAAATAAATTGAATATAGGAGACTTTCAAGATGACCTGCATGATGAAAGAATTCTCTGTAGATTTAATATAAAGCCTTTAGCTTTAATGCTGAGAACCGTGGTCTTCAAGAAGAGTTCAAATTACATTGTTTTGGTTTACAAAAAATGAAACAGTAAAATAAGCCAAAAACAAACAAACAAACAAACAAAAAAACAACGCACTAAAAGTATGTTACTGTTTTCTATTTCATTGCTCACTGTTGGTGGTATCCACACTCGGTGCTCAAGGCAAGGAAAACACACTTCTGTAAAGGGTTACTCAAAAAAACAGATGTACACAAAAGAAGATATACAGTTATTGGTAACATCCTCCTCTCATGTAGGATTTTTTTCATTAACCAAACAATTGAAATGTAATAGATGTTTTTATGAATTCACTCAGTTATCTAAGTAATTACATTCCTAAAATCTTTCATGCTCCTTTTACTGAGCACTCTAAGATGCCCAGTAAATTAAGGCAGCCTTCTGAGGGTTGCTCATTACATAAAAATATTATAACTATATTTGTTCATCACATAAAGCTGTGGAAAAACAGGAGAAATAATGTTTAAAGTTTCTGATGAAGGAGAAACTAAGAACCTTAAACTTAATTTCTAATTATCAAGATTTTAGAAGGTCAATATCATGATAGCTTCTCTGATTAGATTTTCAGAGTGTGAGGTGCAAAGTGCATATCATGAGACCAATGTTCTGATATGCTTAGCCCCAGTAACTCATTACTTAGCTACTACGTATGCAATACTGTGGAAATATGCTATAGTGTTATCTTTTATTTCTTTTTACCTCAGACAATATATGAAACAACAATCAAGCAATAACAAAACAACAATAATAATTAATAAAACATTCTTTGTGAGAGAACACTGCAAAGAAACTCAAGAATCAAGTAATTTGTTTATTACTGAGTCATCTGTCAATCTATCTGAACAGTGAGATGTTAACTTGTTTCCAGATAAAAATCAACTTGTTTCAACAAGTTTTTAGATTTTTTGCTTTTCTTGAATCTAATGCTGCAATGAGTCTTATTCTGTCTCTGACACTAATCTCCAGAACATGATTGAAATAAATTGATTTGAAACAGGCTGAAATGTTCTTATTGCACTATAGATAGATTCTATCGCTTGATTTAAAAAAACTTTTAGGCCAGTCAAGCCAATCGGTGACCTTTGTGGTGGCACAGGGCCTTGTGGACAGCAGTTAGCCCCTGAGTGAGGGGGGAGGGGGCCGGGGAACGTAAAGAATAAAATAAAAAGACATACAGCTCTCTATCTTAAGCATCATAATAAGTATAGTGGTTATTAATTGAGTTGTTTATTATGGCAAAGAAGCTGCCCCGGCAGCTTAAGGTTAGGCTCGCTCCATAGGATTATTTCACTATACTGTAAGCACAAACCAGATGTCGGGAAAACCCTCTTCTGCTACAGTACTAGTTTGTTTTTTTATATTCATTTCTTTATTGAGGATATTGCAGGTATTAAGAACACACATATAATGCAGTGCCTCCTCTCATTTTCGTGATTTCCACAGGAGTAGAAGACTACGGCGTGCTAATAAAGATGTAAAAGCTAAGGAGTCTAACTGTTTAGAGGTGAACAGACCATGGTTCTGAGGGCCTCCAAATATCGCAATGAAAGGGCATTTCTTAATTTCAACACTAAGTACTTTAGACATAGGCTCAAAATATTCCTGCCAAAAATTGTGTAACTTTGAGCGAGAATAGAACATGACTTAAATTGCATGGAGACTGATGACATATGTCACACCTATCTTCCACTCCTAGAAATATTTCAGATAATCGAGTTTTAGAGAAATGGACCCTATGCAGGACTTTGAACTGTATCAGTCCAAGTTGGGCACAGAGCGAGCTTGTGTGGGTCCTTTTAATGGCCCTTTCCCACCCTTCCTCTGTGAATGTGATGTAATGTAATGTAATGTAGTTTATTTATACAGCCCTTTATAACAGTCCTTGCGGTGTACCAAAGTGCTTTACAGTAGGTAATAAATAAATAAAGAGAAAAATAAAAACAATTAAAAACAATAAAATAACAGTGAAAGCAATAAAATACAACAAAATCGAATAAGATAGAATAAGATAAAATAAAATAAAATAAGATAAAATAAAATAAAATGCCCAATTCCTGCTCCCATGCCACCGTTGTTTTGGTCACGGTACATTCATTCAGTGATAAGAGTTGAGCATAGATTTTACAGTACTAGTTTAACTCATAGTCAAAACAATGGCAGAGTCAAAAAGCAGTCAGGCATGTGGTGTGCCTTACTGTTCAAACTTAAAAAAAGAAACAGCCGTATTTGTCGTTTTACAGCTTTCCAACCAACTAACATTTAAAAAGGAGATGGAGTTTGCCCATAAGAAGAGAAGAGAGAGCAGGATGCGGGAAGTACTTATTTGTGTGTCTTGCACTTTAAGAAAGATGTGGTTCAAACTCTGGTTGCAAATATTTGAAACTGCAGGTTGTCTCTTCAGATTTCTGTGGGATAACTGGAGAAAAAGTGAACTGTGCAAGACACAAACGGCAGAAAGAAGAGGTTGTGATGTGGAGGAAACGGTGGATGATGAAAGGTAGTGTGTTGATGTAGTGTTGCTGGTGCAGGAACATGACTGCTGTCCTCCTCCAGGTGAGTGTAGTACGTGGCTAACAAATGTAATAAATAACCATTACAGTAGTCACCTAGAGTTGATGACAACTAAAATATCAGCACAGTCGGTCATTTGTAACATAACGCTACACAAACTTGAAAACCAAATATCTGATATATATAGCATTGTCTAGCTAATTCTTGAAGCTATGCTAGTTAGCAGATTAGGTTGGATTAATTAATGTTAGTAAAGTACTAACATTAGTTTTCCACTGTTTAATAGTGGCATGTGAGGGCATTTAATCCCTGAAATATATGTATGAAAAGGTTGACCAGCCACCACTAAAGAAAAAATAAGAAAATCTTATGTGTAGCTTATTTGGCTTTTTTGCTGGATATAATACTTTATTAATCCCAGCTCAAAATTTTACCATTACACCAGAGCAAAAAGATAATTAACGAAAATGTATACAGCACTCATCACAGTAGCTGATGAAAATGTTGAAAGCTTTATGGGTTCAGGGGATAGTGTTTGTTTTATTCTTAGAATAAATGACATATTTACAGTAATGTTCTGAGTGGTTTTAATATAAATGAATAGATAATCATTGATGTAATTTACAAAATTAATACATTTGATGCACTTGATGAGGCACTGAAAAAAATCAGGAGTCGGAGGAGTTGAAAGAGTTGGAGAAATTGGTGTCACACCTTATTCTCTCTGGACCCCTACTGGATAGATGGTAATTGCCAGTCATAATCACTTTATCAGTATTTTTATTCAGCATTGAATTCCTAGGTGTCTTTGGATCTTGCACTGCCATTTAGTGCAGTACCACTGCTGGCATCATATTCCTCCTGTTAGACATCAAACATAGTAGATATAATGATATAGTCTTAATACTTAAAGCTATTGTTTTTCATCGGGTCTTACTTATAAGCGAGAGATGTTGCCTCAATGCAAACATATGCCATATGTGGTGAGAATGCACAACAGATTATTTATTTGATTAGGGCACCCAAAGATCCAGGGCTGGCTTAGCTTTTAGGAGTCAATCATAGATAAAAATGATTTGAAAACATGGAGTGAAGTAGGTGCTGGATAAAAAAAGCTGTCTTGGTGACTAACAATAATCAAGGACTCCCTGCAGAGCATTTGAGTGCAAATGCAAAAGACGAAGATGGAGACATTATCAGCAGAGAAAAACAATCAAATATTTAAAAAAAGTTGATTTTTGAAACTTTCAAAAGAGTCAAGACTACATGACAGAATTAATATTGCCTCAGTTTGTCAGAAGCTTGCTTTGTTTTCAGTCTTTTGGTCTGTGACTTTTCACACGTCACACTGTGTTACAAACACTTTTTGTATGTTAGATGATGCAAGTTACATAACAGCTCAGTGTCAAAAGGACTGTATTTCAAAATACATTTAATTGCTCAGTGTGGTGAACCACCACTACAATAATGATTGACCAAGGGAACCAAACATTGCTGTAGGGATCTTCTTACAGTGCAAATGGCAAAGTATTGTACATGTTGTCTGGACACCAATGGTTACACCGAAGGGAAGAAATAATGGGAATGAAAGTTCAAATATCTGTAAGTATTTGTTTGTTGGTGTGTGTGTGTGTTCCTCTAAAGATGTGCGTACATGTGCATGAACAGTGTATGTGTGCGTGCCTCTGCACCGGTGTGTAAGATGGAGTGCAGTGTCGGAGTTTGGGCAGAAGGTGAATAACTACAGTGCTTACAGTGTAATCATGGTTCCTGTCAGCCTTGCTGCAGGAGAGGAGGGGGCGCCCAGCAGACTGAGCTCCTCAGTGATGAAGTACAGGCACTGAGGAGCGCTCTACACCTGGATATTTATTAACACAGGCCTGACAGTAATGAGGCCTGAACAGGTGGGCTGGGACACACATATCAGAGTGAGGAGCATCCGCCAGGAGGCAGTGGGGGAGACGGTGAAAACGAGTGGGAGAAGTTCATCCTGTAGAAGCTAAGCCCTACAGAGAGCTGAGGCTGCACACCCACCCGTACCTACACACATGTCCAACTTGAAACAAACAACATCTAAATGTTTATTTCCTGTGCTGCTCTAGGATCTGCATGTCATAGAAGTTTTGGAAAACTGTATTTCATTTCAAATTAATGAATGACTGAAACATTGATTTTAGATTTGAAAAATGGGTCAGACTGGCCAATTGGCAATTACATAAATGTATTAAGTTGCTTGTTTTTGTAGCACTTTTTGTATTATACATTGTAATAATTGAAAACAAACTCTGGGAATAAAACAGAATGTGAATCCAGCGAGAGGTATAATTTGTAAGGCAACAGCTCCTGTTATAAAATAGTCTATGAATATTTGGAGCCGCCTTGTGCATGGTTTACCCTTTAATTTGACAGGAAAACACCACTACTCTGCTTTTGTTATTTACAGGGAACACCACTTTGTTTAAAAAAAAAATACTGCAAACTACTTTGTTAGCATTTTTAAAGCTTAACGCCATACTTTGAAATTGTCTGCAATTCAGTTGAACACTCAGTAACGAGACTAGGTAAAAACCTGGAATATGGCTGGACCATGTATGAGAGCTTTCTATTTGTATGTTGCCTGGTTACCATCAGACATGGACATCACCAGTACTTTTAAAGATGCTTGTTTTTATGTAGGTTTAAGTTTATTTACTTGTATAACACTTGTCATACAAATGTTATAACTCAAGGTGGTGTACACATAAGAAAAGCAATACAAATACTTAATATAGCATTACACAATTGGAGCAAACTGCTTCTCCTGAATAATGTACATTTGTGTTTTTTAATAGCTACAACTCTGCTGCCCTCCTCCACTATAATACAAGTAGAAGAAATGTAAAAGAACATAAATAGAGTGTGTCAAAGAATTTATTGAACCCTATAAAGTGCAAATTTATAGTCTGTTTAGAAAACAAATTTTAGGGCACTTTCCATTTTTTCCTTTAAACCTGATAAGCCTTTCTATTGCTACTTCACTCAAAATCTGTTAGAGATTAAGGCCAAACAGTTTTAATTCACTGTCAAAAAAGAAAACAGTGAGTCAGTAAACAAATAGTGTTGTAGACTTTTATAAAGCTACATATAACAGTTTGGATTTTATTATAGCTAAATTACAGACTGAGCAACATAATTTACTGCATCTCTGTCAATGAGGTTACTTTTTGTGAGAAAAAAATGATGGTTGAACTTTCAGTTGAGATGATTTTGTCACAGTACAGTGACGTAGGTGTTTTGAGGACTTGGCAAGTTTGACTCAGTTGTATACATTTCCAGGAGGATGCTAAATAAAATAACAGAAAATGTTCTATAATCAGATCTGTTCATTTTAAACATTTATATTCATAGAAATGTTCTGTTGCCCCCACCCAAAAAAACCATGAACCTTCATATTACATTCAGACAAATTAATGCAGCAGCTACAATTATTAGATTTCATCAACCTACATTTATCTTCTAAAAGGAATTATATGGTATATCAAATTGCTACAGAAACTTTAGAGCCCACTGTTACAAAAGAGCTGCAGATTAGTTCATTGGATCATTTTCTCCCTGGAATGACAATGGATGATGACCAGCTGATCATCTCAGCTGCTAGCAGCTGAGATGATCAGCTCTGAAATGATCTAAATGGTTACTTTTTTTCCTAAAAAAATATTAAAACTTTTGAAAGAGCAACAACCAAACTCCAACACTCAGCGACACCAGTGGTGTAACTTCATCACTTAGGGGTTATAGGGCTGTTATAGGGCTGGTCTGTGACTGGTCCAGCCAAAAATGGTTGGAAGCAAAGGATGGAGAAACATTCAAAGCAGTGTGAGTTTAAGCACTGAATTAATGCTTAAGTGTACTTGGATTTAAACCAGAGCTTGACATTAAGGGACAGTTACAGACATGATAAAGGAAATTAGAATAAGTGGCTTATGGCTTTTGGTCCATGCAGTGTGGACATCAGGAAAAGCAGCAGAGATGGGATCTGACTTGCTCCTCTTTATAAATCACTAATACTTGGTGATTTTCCAGACCTCATTAGGGTTAACTTAAGTATGAGGGCAAGTCATAGTCAGTTATGGTAAGAATAAAGGCTGGGCATGTAGTGATTACAGCTGGGTGATCCGGTGTGTTTGTATCTGCCTTGTGCTGCCTTTCTGGACTCTGGTTGTCTTATTAAGACCCTGAGTGAGGCTAATCAGTGTTGTCATCTGACGCTGAACAGATGCACTGAACAAAGAAGAGGAGGAGACCACTGCAGGCCCAAGGTGCATCTGCGGGGGAGGAGAGAGCTGTGCTGCCTGAGCTGATGCTAGCTGATGGCACTCCCTGTCAAGTATCCCTCTCAGAGACTAATGGGTGGAGAAAAGGTAGAGGTTGACTACGTCCAACATTTCATGTCAAATCCACCCTAATAATTCCTCATTGCGAGCTGTGACTGACATAAGCTGTAGGTGAGACGGCTTCTTCTGCCCACCCAAAATGGCACATGGGGAAATTAACTAACATGGTTGACTCTGGGTCCAGTCTGCCGCGCTGTAGGTAATTTGAATTTCTGGTGTGTGAATCAAGAGTGAACCTTGTACTTTACAGAAAGGACATGAAATGGAAAATGATTAGAGGAAAGGGACAGATGATGCTGCCATGTAAGCACTCCCTTTTCTCTGTTGTTATGTCTCTCTTTCACTATCAATTCTATGTCAGTCTTCCTGTTCTCCTGCTGCTGTGTCTCTTTTTAAACACTCTGTGGCATGGATGGAGGGTGAGAAACTCAGCTAGGACTGCAGACAGAATTTAAAACCAGAGCGGTGACTATTAACTCGTCTCTGCAGCTCCCTGCTGAGTCTGCTGGGAGCTTGCACTCATTTCCTATGCAGACACCCCTAACAGATGACCTTGGTCGTATCAGAACAGGTCGATCTCACCAAAACCAGCACGACATAATATTACTATTAAGTATATGTGTTTTAAATAGACAAATAACATTGTTCATCTGTCATTGTGTTCCAATTTAGTCACCATAAACCACACTGCGTGGTAGCAGTAATGAGAAGTCTGTGATCTCTGCCATCTAAGCAGCTACAACAATACTTTTAGATAAGTCTAATTTCAAAATGTACGATACTGTAGCTTTTGGTTGATCTACACAGATGCATATCTACCACAGAAGTACCATAAGCTACTTTTGTAAGTGCACGTTCTGCAAGAAAGTCCACTACAAGTGTAATTTGAAAGGCATGCACTCTACATGGATTTAAATGAATACAACCCATGTCCCGCTTTACACATCAGTAAAGAATGGCTTTCTCTTGTGCATTGGATTCCATTTTTAGCCCTCCAGTCCAACCAGTCACATAAGCATACAACAGGGCTTTATTAGCCTATCCCCTATTTTGCTGTGCACGGAGGACAGATCTCCAATCTGAAGAGAACAAGCAGTTCCCTTTAAAGATCCTGTGTCTGAGGCTAATCTGGTAAACTCCCATTTATGCTCCTCAACACCCCAGATGGAAGGAATTAGCTGCCCCAGACAGTGCAGAAAGGCCTTAAGCCTGTGATATACCTCTGAGATTAATTAGTTTCCAACTTTAAATATTATTATAGAATCTTAGGTTGCCACAGAAATTACCATGTCTTCAACTCCATTAGACAGTTTTGTGCCATGGACCAGGCAGAAAGCCAAGGCGCTTAGTAAGGCACTGTCTTCCATAATGCATGTTGGCCTCATCCGTACTCTGACAGCACTTAAGAAACCTACAGCCATTTGAGTGACAAAGATCTCATCTATTTTTCAGTTTTGACTCTCACTGTATGAGGGGAGATCTTATGTGCCATGGTGTGTGAGTGTGTGCGCAGGTGTCTGAAAATGTGTACAAGTGTGCGTGAGTTTGCAGGGGCAATTAGAAAATATGTTGTTGGACAACAGTATTGGATTTACGCACAAATTATCTCCAATCAGTGCAAGCTGGAGTGTCTCCGTGTGTGAGTCACAGCTTTAATGAGTTCTTTTCATGCAGTCCTTTGCAGCCTCGCTCGCTGGCGCTGCAGATTCACTGTTTTTGCTCGTAAAAATCTGTGTTGGAGTATATGTGTAGGATAAAGCTTCCAATTGAGGGAAGATGAGGGATACATATCAAGGAAGGGGCTACACCTTTAAGAAGAAGAAAACAGACAATCTCACACCAGTAAGAAATGTGTATCAGATTGTTTTGTGGAAATGACCTAGAGTGGGCAGCTCAGACCTCCATCTCTGTCCGTGTCAGAAAGCTTAGATTCTGAGTCTCCCATCATCCCCTCTGCTCCCTCTAAAATTAATTTTATTTGATGTGGTTTAGAAATATATTATTAACACCACACTATCACCATCCAGAGAACAGGCAGAATGTAATCCAAGTAATCCAAGCATGTTATAGATGTACTATATTAAATTAATGTGAAATCAATTTTCTAAATGTAAACTCATTCTGAAAGCAGTTATTATCAGGTTGTACCCTGTTTGTCAAAATGTTTATTGTTGAATCATATAAAAGCAAAATCTCAAATTTAAATTTCTTGCATAAATATATTTTGACAGCACTGCTATGCATGCTAAGTTTCACTCTTACAAAGAGGCAGGGCCACATAAACCATTAATGTAGCATTAGACCAAACTTTAAAGCTTCTTCAGACAGGCCATCTCCAGTATTTGGCAACATCTGAGATGGGCGGCTTCTTACTGCGCACAAGTGCTTTTAGACACAAGTGCAGAGCATGTGGTGAGTGATGCATTAGGAGACAGATATGTGCTCTTTCATGGATGCTACTTGTATTGATTTCTATAGCCTTTTAATTTAAGGTACTTCCACTTAAGCCTCAGACAAATGTGAGAAAAGGCTGGCTGCATATTCAGCTGTTAATGCTACAATCATGTTCAATTAAAAATGCATGAAGCCACAGATTTAAAGATAGATCCTTCGAATCGGCTTGTGTTTTCCTTGTCATTAAATAATTAGGATTGGTAAAAAAAAGAAAAAAGCATAATGTTAGAAATGGCTCTAATGATTAGCAAATGACTTAAAGGAAAGAGAAGAGTCATGGATCAGTTTGTCAAAGACCATGAATGAAGCAGAGTGAGGACAATGCATCCCTTGGAGGCTGTGGGTGACAAACCAAGTAGATGCAGCTAATTGTTGAGTGTATGACCTTGCTGAACAGCCTTGAAAGCACAGGTGACCAGTCTGCTACTTGATAACTTTTCCCTGGCTGCATGTGCTAAATGAAATTGCTGTTTTCAACCATGGAGATGTTAGGCTGTAGGTTGACGGCATGCAGAGAGAAAAGAGGGAGAAATGCAAGGCAACTCTGTCTGTCGAGCAGACTGAGGGCACCCGATGTCAAGCTCATTAACCTCGGCAAGAGAAATGTTACAATGAGACAGAAGATATGCGTGGCACCGGGTCACATCCTGAAGTGCAGCTCCTTGTAAAACCTGAACTCTCACCAACTGACACAGCAGCATCGGCATTTCTCTGAAGTGGCGGAATAGTTTTTGAGAGGGGAATGGGGAATTGTGTATGATACTGGAAGTAGATTTAAATATGCAGAGACAGAGATGACTGAGCTATGAGCCTGCTGTGTGTTTTATGATGGAAGTGAGTGCACGTCATTATGCCGTTATCATGGCCTCTCAGCATATCTTAATTTATATTGCTTCTCATACAGTCATCTACAATCTTGACCTGTTCAAATAAAGCCTTTGTACCAGACAGCCACAATCAGAATGATGAGTAAACACATACACTATGTCTATCTTGCCTATTAATCTGGGCACCCAGCTGTGAGGAAGGCTTTGCTGCCCTATCTCCTCTAGTCCACACAGTAGCCCGACAGTATTGCTGCCCGTATTTGGATTTCATCGAGAGCTCGGGATCATTTCACTGCAACACAGATCAGAGCACACCAGTGAATGAATTGAGGCCGTTTCTGTGAATATTCTTGTAGATCTGGAACATGAGCAACTTATCCTGAAGAGATGGACAGAGAGGTAGATAAAATGATGCATAGAGATGATTTTGCAGTGACACAAAGCAGCTCCAAAAGAAAAAACTGTTTTTATTAGCACTTATTGTTGCTAAGAAATTAGTTTATATATCTGTGGTGTTTGTTTTTACTTATGTGTTTACATGGCCAACAATATAATTCCCAAAATGAAAAACCTTTTTATTGTATTTATTTGTCTTGCCTTCTATATTAGTATCTTCCTTGTGGCACGAAGTTTTGGTACCCGTAACTTAATTGGTGCAACAGCTGTGTGGATGGGCACTAAAAGTTCATAATATTACTTTACATCCAACAGTCTGATCTGAGTTTGACAGGCCAATCATTTATCATCACCACAACTGGATCTATGAACAACACAAAACCAACAGTATGTTTTGTTCAAAGTGGGACAAACAGATCATTGAATGTGTTGAAGGTGTTATTATGAACAAAAAGTAATGTCTAGTTTGAATCAGTGCTAATGTAAGCAAGCCAGGCTAACTAGCTTCCATACACAAAAAGAGTGAATAATTAAAATTTCAACTCAACTTTAAGGTAAGATAGACACTGTAGAGAAGGCTGTGAATATTACCATATTGTTTAAAAACTTACAAAAATTAGAATAAAACAAAACAGTACATTATTTGAGTAAAACATTTTTCATCATGATCCATTTTTGGCTGGACCACAAGGACCTGACTGTGAAGTAACAATGAAGTTACGCCAATGAAGGGCAACAAATGGTGTAACTTCCCTGATCAACGGAGTGATGAAGTGATAACTTTATCAGTCGTCTCGGCCGAGTGTCACCACTTTCTGTATCTGCTGTTCCAAATTTACAACCCTCAAATGGTTCATACACGGTCCAACTGTATGCCAGGTTTTGACCTAGTCTTGTTTCCTCAGAACAACAGTTAGACTGTCTCACAAGATTTCTGACAAAATTGCCTGTCCACATCTTAGGCTGGTGCAGCTGTCACTTTCTGGAATTCTACTTTTGACATGAATGCAGCAAGGTACTTCATGGACAGTTATCCCAGCGTACTGTCATTTCATCCCTTTAGCTGGGCCTAACCACTAAAGGCAGGCCCAGGAAAGGTGGGAAGTGAGAATAAGCTGTCAAAATATCTGATAACATTTTTTAAAATAAAATAATAATTTGTCATTAGCTTTGGTCATAAAGTAGTTCATAAAGGCCATAAGTATTTGATAAACTGAAATTTTCCCCATCCTCAGGGCTATGTTGCTAACTTGACTAAAAACAATGCTATACCAGACATGAGGTCTGTAACTCTGCAGGGGAATATTCCATGACATTTCATCACCAGTGGTATTAAGGTGTGGGACACACACACAGGCCATGCAGGTAGGTGGTTGGTTGAAGCATGAAATTTATTGTCAAGGATTTTCCTCCAGTTAAGCACAAAAAAATCCAGATATAGCAACAGCAAATAAGTACTTATTGGTATGAAGAATGTCTGATTATGAGTCGATAAAAACATAATTATAAAATGCTACAGCATCTAACAAAAGGCATTTCTGGTTTCATCATGACGAACTGTGTTTTAATGAATACCATCACTTCATTTTAGATGGCTCAATTCATAGAAAATATAGGTGTTAATAGAATATAACAGAAAACCTATTACTCTTTTGAATCTCAGTGTGAAATGCATAAATTGCAAATGGGCCAGTCTGTGGAACGTGAAAGAGACACGTTAATGAAGGGCTGTGATTAGCATTTGTTAAAACTCAGGGAAGTTCTTACATGCTAAAGGTCAGACTGCTGTTCTGACATGGGGAGATGAAAACATTCTACTTTTTGGAGGAATGTCATGATTTGAATTAAGATTGTCAGATTGGCTGTAAGCTCGTATCACAGTGCAGGCGTCTTGTATGACCTTTTCAAGGAATTGTCATTTTCCGCCCCTGTGATGCCACCATGGCTCAGCGGGAGGGAGGCCACTCTTCTCTCATCATGTAATTTGTCCTGGGTGTTACCATTCACACTGCACTACTCCCAGCCACTCGCCCAAATGCCTATATACCTACAGACCAGCAGGCTGCGACTACAGAATAACGAGAATATAGCTGCTCAGGTTCTACTCTATGCTCCGTGTGAAGCAGGAAAGGCCTGTGCTCTGTGCTGCTGTTGGTTTAAACATAACACACTCACATCCTCGCACGGCTCCTGTACTGGAGCAGCCACTGGTCTACAGCAAATATGATCGCAGTTAACGATATTAACTACACTCGCTACAACAACTACACTCATGAGCGATCAAGCACTGGAGCCAGCTGTGGGAAGTTGTTGTGTACTTTGCAGTAAACTATTTTTTAGTCACAGTGATGTGTGTTCATAACAGACAACAGAGCATCAAACACTATGGTGAAAAAATCATGTCTTGGATTCTTATGTTGCACTGTAGTGATAGAAAGACAGAAAACTTTTCTTTTACATGTTACCATGATATTTCAAATAACTACCAAGTTACACTGATTTGGTGGTCTTTAGGTTGCTGGACTAAACATGTTTGAAAAGGAATTTTAGATGTCTGTGTCACTGTATGCCATTTCAACAGGATTTAAATGCCTAATTGTTATCCTCTCTGTGAATGACAATGTCCATCAGTCAGTCAGCCCACCACTTTGGTTCAGCCTGGCAACTATTGAATGTGTTGCCATGAAATGTTTTACATTCATGGTTCCCAGATGATGAACCCTATGACTTTGTGATCTACTGACTTTTTCTCTAGCGTCACCAGGAGGTTGTCTTTTGGGTCTGTGTGTGTGTGTGTGTGTGTGTGTTATTTGGTGCTTGTTATGTCCCAATAATTATTTGATGATTTGCCATGACATTTTGGACAGACATTCATTTCCTCTTCAGGGTAAAATGTAATAATGTAGGTGATCTCCAATAGGTGGTCTCCAATAGTGAATGAAGGACACAAGTATTATTAGCAAATACGTGTTATGTTATTATAGTCTATTCTACTGTTACTATCACTGATAAATACATATTTGAGCATTTTAATGATGGAGTTTAACGATGTGGAAAGAATATACTTTGGGTAAACCAAGAGTAATAGTACCGCATCATCTGATATATAAGTGGAAAGATTATATGTCACCTTTCACACAAAATGCAGTGAAACATATTTTTTTTAAAAGAATAAAAGAGCAAAATATTTAAAATTTATACTAATTTCTAAAATGGTTCATTAGTAATGTACCATAGTTATAGTAACTATAATACTACTATGAATTTCTGGCAATGAAACAGCATGCCATAAATACACATCTTGACACAGGACTATAACAGAAGGATGAAATTTGACAATTCACATGAGGAAATAAGGAAACTCTCCCAGGCCATGTTCTAGACCTGTTACATGGGCTTTAAAGATACACACCCCTGTTTGCTGATGTGAGTCCACACATTTAACCACTTTGACATGACAAGTCTGTCTTCTGAGATTTGCACCTACAATGAAGATCACGTGGCATAGCAGCACTATAGCTGATGTGGCACTGCTGCCCTTTCACAGCTAATTGGTCGCTCTGCGCTCATCATCTGGTTATCAGTGGTGATTGGCTGATGGTAAGCTGCAACTGGTCATTCGAGTGTCACTAGCCTGTGTTCCTGTAATTAAAATCTGTCATCCAGAACCACATCCCTCGTCGCCACTAAACCCTTTCGTCAGATGGCAGAGCAGAGATAACCTGTCCTGCAGCCGTTTCTCTGTTGAAAGAATGACACATTTGTGGTGCAAAGATTGAGAAACAGAGAAAAAGCATTAGTAAATGTAGAAAAGGACAAATAGAATAACAACTGTCACATTAATTGACTGGTGAAAGACATGATTTTGAACCAAATAATCGCTGTGTTTAACTTACCTATTTCAGAAAACACTGGAGCTAAAAAGGATAGCTGTCATTATCAAGGACGTGCACAGACATTTTGAGGGACTGTTGCTCTAACCTGAAGAAAGGGAAACCCCCAACCCCGATTTCAAGTGTCACCCATCAACATGTAGCTGAATGATGTAACATATGGTCTTCAACTAACCACAAATTTTAAATTTGTAAATTGTTGTGGAATTTTAAGATTAATGAAACTTACAAAATAAATAAATACAAAATATAAGATAAGATATATATAGATATATTATATTCGAATAAGAGTGTTTTACAGTTGCTGTTGACACAGGTGTATATTTTGATGAGCTTTAAAAGTGTGGGGATTACAGTGTGAGCATCAATTCTTTAATTACAGCATCATCACCTTGGTGGACCTTTTGGGACATTGGTATGATGCATAGAAGACTCTCAGTTCTGTTTAGAGTTGGGTCTCCTCCTCCTGGAAACCACTGAACTCACAAAGTGAATGAACAGTGTTAAGGTCCTGGCCAATGTCCTTGCACTGTGCCGAGTCAGTGGGGCTGTGCACTCCCAAGCTCCTGCCTCAGTATGTCCAGAAAGGTGAAGTGCAGCCTTCCTCTGTAGTACTCCTCCAGTGTCGCAACCTGGTGGTCTTTGGTTGCTGAAGTGGTGCTACTTCACTGCCTCTGCTGTTATTGTGGCTCCTCAGCTCAGCTCAGCCTCAGGACACCATCAACAACAGAGTATGCAAGTCCTGCCAAGTCCAGAGGCCTGTACTACAAAGCTGGATTTTCTGTTATTGAGGTAACTTCAGGGTTAAACCTGGGTTTTCCGTCCTATGACGCTAGTTCACTTCTTACCGGGGTAAATCACCATGGTAACTTCTGCTGAACGGCTAACCTGCTCCGGTGCAGGTTTTGTTCTGGATAAGAGATCAACAACTATAAAAGCACCACCTCCTGACCAATCAGTTCTCTTGGGAAATGGCCTGCCCATTAGAAGATGCAGTCGACATTGGTACGTGGAACGTGAGAGGAGCGCTTAGGAGAGCAAGAGTTTTTAGGGAGATGCAATCCTTTAGATGTCCCCGTTGACATCCTATACAAAAGGTACAGATTTTCAAGCAACATTAAGTTAGTTTAATATTCAACATTCATTTGACATTCAAAATACAAATAATTATGCGCTTCAACCATTTCAGTGAATGATGTCAAACCATCTGTATAACATACAGACTATTATCCCGCGTGCCACAAGGCTTATTTTACAAACATATCTTTTCGTCAATTTTTTACAATTACAATAAATAAATAACCTTACCACCACTCCAGTTTCAGAACTTGTGACAGGAAACCTTACAAAAAGTCTCAATAAGAACATCTTGAGAGTAATTGCTGCAAAAGTGCAGGAAAGCAGAATTTTATTCAGATTTTTTAATTGACCGAAATATATAGTTAAAAAATAATCCTTGAGGCACATGAGGAATATTATTCTGTATGTTATACAGTTGGTTTGACATCCTGAGATCAAAGGGTCAGGGAGCATAATAACTTTATTTATTTATTGTAATTGTAAAAAATTGACGAAAAGATATATTTCTAAAATAAGCCTTGTGGCACATGAGGGATAATAGTCTGTATGTTATACAGTTGGTTTGCCATCATTCACTCAAATGGTTGAAGCTCATAATAGGTTTGTATTTTGAATGTCAAATGAATGTTGAATATTAAACTAAGTTAATGTCGCTATGAAAGGAAGGGCACTGAGGAAGCGCTCTGCCCGAAACCTCTGTGCCGTAATAATGTGAAATTGAGTGATCAGAGTGCTGTCCGTTTATATTGTCCGATGAATTAATATTGTATAATCTCAAGAATTTACGCATTAACAGAGTCGGCAATTTTCTGCCAGCATTCCTTCCTGGCTTTTGCTGCTGCAACAGTGTTGCTTTTGACCTGGATGATGTGTTTGAATTCTTCATATTTTTGAAGAATAATTGTCTGCTCCTCCATGGTAAAGTAGGCTGCTCTCCATGTTTGCGATTGGTCAGACGCTGCAAACACCACCCCTTTATGTGAGCATGCAGTGATCAAGATTGAAAAACCCTGGGTTCAATTACTGAGTTGATAACCAGTTTCGTATCACTGTAATCAGGATTGCGAATGTCTGGGTAAGTCAACCCAGGTAACAGAGAGATATCCCGGGTTTGTTAATCCAGCTTCATAGTACAGAGGCCTCAGGTCTTCCTGCTGGAGATCAGTTGGATGTTTCCAGGAACACTGGTGTTGCGATTTTCAAACAGAGGAGGAATTCAAAATGTATGCTGCATAACAGCAGTTTTGCCTCTTCTGCTGCCATATCAGATGGCTCACCAGATCCTCAGATCCTTCAGCTACTGCATGGCAGCAGGGAGGACCTTTCTGATTGTTCTCAAAGCATTTTCCCTGCAGCCCCACTGGGTGTCTGAAGGCTTCTATAGCTCAAGGATGCTTTGACCTGGATTGATGGCTTTCAGTCTATCCACAAATGCTGAATGGCGCTTTGGACAGTTGGCAATGAAGGTGTAAAGTTTTTCAACCACTCAAACCCATCCTTTGTATGTCAAGTGTATGCTTGACTCTCCACTCTCCATTAAAAGCAAGTGCAAACAATGTGTTTAAATAAGTGTGCACTGTTGTGGGCATTATTTTTTGGGTTTGGCTCATCATACATCAAATACAATTACAGAAAATGTGTTAGAGGTCTTATAAAATAAATTATTGTCGATATGTGTTCAAATAATGATTACATTATTATTGTGCTCAGGGAAAGACCTATCTTTTTACTTATCACACTATTAAAGTCTGTGCAAGCTCGGCGGTGAGTTCAGATGATCGTGCTGTCTCCGAAAGAAACATGTTAGTTTGGCTCAAGTTGCATAATGTACCTTTAAGAATAACAGCGTCTATCTTTCTCTTTATCTCAACCTCATTGGCCCTTTGTAGTAAGTCTCTCACACTCAGCCATTACCAAACTCTTATCTACCTGTCTGATGTGTCTCCTGATGCTCAGCATGCTCTCCCTCACTCTGTGGTCTGGAGCCTTGTGGTTGCGCCTCATCTTAAATTGAATTATTGGAATCAGAGTTAAGGATACCATTGTCTTATTGTTGTGTCTTATTTCTTAAACAATTCTGTGAAATCACCTATATTAAATAAATTATACTCACTTACTACTAGCATTGTCCACAGCACTTTCCATTAACAATTGCTTGGTCATTCTGAACGTCTAACTGAATTGTCAACTTTCATCTCAATTCAATATCATCATCAATTTTTATGGATGTGGTGGTGACAGTAGCTTAACTCAGCCCTGAAGGCCAGGAATTAGACTGGAATAGGCTATATCTAGTTTTGTATGTAAAAATATGTTCTACGATACAAAACAATTACATAATGTCACATAGGATTTCATGGCTTCAGGCCTTACCATCCCATATTTCACTATAGCTATTAGAATTATTTTACTGGATCACCAAGTTCTGCAACGCTTGCTAAACTGGAGCTTTTGGACTTTTAACATTATGTTAAAGATGAATCTCATTCACAATACTATGCACACATATAACATTCTGTGCATGAATCATTGATTGAAATACTCATTTTTAGTAAGTTATTAGCCTACTTCCAACTTTAAAAAAAATGCATCTGAGAAAATAGGCCTAATTCACATTAAATTAATTATGTAGGAAATGATTACTTGACATTTCTATCTTAATGCTTCACCTGCTGGCCTGCTAATAGTCGGAATCCAGCTCTGCAAAGTGGTGCTCCTCTTAGCTACCTCCCTCAGCTCTTTAATTCTCTTTCTGTTGTAGCCTCCTCCTTGTATAAGGCATGGTGGACTAGGCCTACTGTATTTGTATTAAAAGAAAAAAACATGTAGTTTGACCATTGTAAGCTTTCATCCCCTGAAGAAAAATAAGGTGACTTTTATCAGCTACATCTGCTTGCTGGATGAAAATTAATCACAAACCGAATGAACCATGTGCAACAACATAGCTAGCAGCTCATGTCACAAGCTAGAAAGAAGCTAACGTGGGCAGTTTGCCTGTCAAGTCATGCTAACTGGATGTTAGGTTGACACCTAGCAGTCAAAATCATCAGTATCTCTACTAAATGCACACTTAAGGGTTGTAATTGAGGAGTTATCTTGCATGTAACCTGCTGGCTAGCTAGCTAGCTTGCTAAGACAAGCTGCGCATTGTTCGGAAGCATATGTGTAGATTTTTATTCATAGGACATCCCAGTGCTTATACCATTTGTCATTAATCATTTGACAATGGCAACAATACCAAGTTTGAATGCTACTGTGCCATTACAAGGGGCATAGGCATCACTTTATTTAACTTTTTTTTTATGTCTCTGGACTGCCCCATCTTTGTGTCTATAGAGAGAGTGGAAACAATTTGGATAAGGTGATTTAATTTTGATATAATTTTATGCAGCCACAACAGCAAAAACAAAATGATTATTATGTTTTGTTCCTCCAGAGGGACAGCTCAACCAAATAGGGCAAATGGGCTGTTTCTTGGGAAACTTGAGCAACTTTGTGCCAGTTCTTGGTCATTATGTAACTCTGAAAATTTGAACTGCAACAGTGAAGTGTTTTGTCATTGATAGAAAAAGTAGAACTACTGTAGATAATGTACTGCTGGAGAGGAGGAAGCAAAAGATACTTGATATTTTTAATCATGTTGAACATTTGTTCAGGGCTTTAACTACTGGAGGGCACTCCACTGTTGAGTTTCCACCAGGCTGGCCTTCAGACCATGGATGACAGAAATCTTTGGAAATTAATTAGAGACAAATCCCTCCTCGCTGCTGAAGTGTGGCATTTAAGGCATTGTCCTTGGTGCTCGTATAACACTACCTTTCAGTGTCGACCCCTCTCCTTCCACCAGCTGGATAATGCAGCCTAATCCACATTAGCAATCACTCCAGTCCCTGTTGTGTGGTGGCAGTCCTTCCTAATTGCTTGGCATTATTAGGTACTTTACTTGTAAATTTGAAGAGTAGGGACATCATTCTACTGCATCCAAGCAGCAAATGATTCAATTTGCTTAATTTCCAAGAAACACCTCTAGTCTGTTTTCCCCTCACTGCTCCCCCTACTGTTTGTTAAGTGAAATGATAGAGGAGCACATAACTAGAGTTGAGAGCGTCAGATGTTGTTTTACTCAGCGATTATTTGAAAATGATTTCAGAGATAAGAGGAACCATACACGCATACATTCAAATTTAAATACAAAGTAATTGTACTGTATATCCACAAACAGAGAGCAATGAACAGTAAGAATTTCATCAGATTTGAGGATACAATCAAAATGCAGAAGTCTGACTGAAATCACCCTCTATTCAAATGAACTACTGTCATTGTTTAGAATTTCCAAAGGAGGCAGATGAAAAAGAGTACCTTTGATCTAATAGAGCGCCTATCCTTCAGTGCCGCAGAGTTGTTTACTTAATTAGAAAATGACATTCATTTCTAAATGGAGCGAGGCACATGTGATAGGTGGTGCGTCAGTATCAAGACAGAAATGAGCCCTTCAAATGCACATGCTGCTTTTTCTCTTTTGGTGAAAAATATCAATTTTAAATCCCTTAAATATCTAAATGACCTAATCTGAAGCTCGGACACTGGCCTAAGGCGCAGGAAAAGGGAAAGTAGTCTCATAATCTGCAACCCGCTCATTCTTTATCTCTCTTCTCTGTGTCTTTTTCACATAGTCAGACACAGCATGGCTTTCTTTTTTCTTGCCACCTCCTTGACGCTCCTCTTAAGGTTTTATTGTCACTGTCTTGGCGTCTTTTTCACTTTCTCTTCCAAAGAGATTTGCTTATGAGTTGTTGACTGCCGGTCTCTCTTTATTTCTCTATCTGCATTAAGGGGTATACGCAGCCCAATCCAGCTCATCTCTCCCTCTGCCTGTCAGTCAGCCAGACGGCCAGTGTCCCTGGACTGCATGTTGAGGGAGGGAGGAGAGCCAACGTGGCCTAAGGCGTGCCACTACACACCAAGGGGGAACAAGGCAGACATGACAGCCTGGTGACACTTGCTTTTGTATATCATATCATTTTACCAATCATCTGCATTTCATTTATGTGAGACTCAGTACTCCAACGCGAAGTGTCAGGCCTGTTGGCCTAGTTAGGGTGAGAGTGAAGCTGGCTGGGTAAAAAGCAAGCTGATGAAACCCTCCTGTCCATGGCCCGCTGACAACTCCGGCACTCCAAATGAAAGTGGAAAGGCAGCCTTATTATAGTACCTTTCATACAGCAAATGGTGAAACAAATGTGACTTGATATCCCAGGATGCCCTTTGTTGTTGTTATTACTGCTGTTGTTATTGTCAATAATGGTGATGATAATGCCTGGTGTTTTGTTTCAGTGCTCTCTTTTGTTGTTCTACCCAAACATGGTTTGTTGGCAGAGGAGCTACTGCAGCAGGGAAGAGACACATTTCTCACATTGAGGACTCCACTTTGTTATTGTGATCCTCTCCGTTTGAATTTAAAAGTTAAGATGAAAACTCAAGATCCAAAGTTCATCTTTCTTTAACATTGTGGTAAACAAGAGAGATGTGTTGTGGGTGTTAATCTAAGCCTAGAGCAGAAAGTTTTGTTCTGTCTTTAGATTTGTCTTGTGATATCTTTTTTAGAAACCATACTGTGGGTATCTTTTGTATTTAAAGTGTATCTTGCACTGGGCATTGAACACAATCGATTGCTTGACTTTGCATTATTAATGATTTTTCTAAACAAGACAACCTCTTTCATGAGTGTTTCTGGAAAATTTGCCTTCTGTCTTGTCTGTATTGATTCTTTTTTTGTGCCTTATCAATAAGATAATGGAATTCTGTGGCCTTTCTGAATACAATTAGCTACTAGTAATGTCCTTCAGATTAGAACAAAGACTCCTCAGATCCTTTGAATTTATTTCTGGGTTGGTTTTAAAGTATCAGATCAAATAGATTTGTGCTCACATATTTCCTGAGTCATAGATACAACTGATGCAACTGAGGTAAACACTGTGTATTTTATATATCTTATAGTGTTGACACAAATGCACCTTATATATTCTGTCCCTGCACTTACAGCAAGAGGAGCACAGATTAGCAATTAGGCCCTCTTCCACTCTTTGTTGGCACCATTGCCAGTTTTCTTTAGAGACAGGAACACTTGGAGACAAACATTAAAAAGCTCTTCGTGTAAAAACAGTGGGAGAATTCTATCTGAAAAAGTTTAAATACAGAAATGAATAAATAAATACAATAAAATGTGGGCACTGTTCTCATTTTGCAGCTTGGATGCAGCCTTGTCAAATGGCACTTAAAAGCGAGGGAACTGGTCATGGGGGAGGTTGAGATGTTTATTCTAATGGATGCCATAATGAATGCTTACGGAGTCGGGCCTTGGCTTCGATAGGGGGCTCTGTGCCAGCATGGTTTTAAAGGAGAGCAGTCACTGCAGCAGCCCTGGGCACTTGGCACGGCGAGTTCTCCACAATCTCTCGGCACACACAGAAATGGCAGCAAGGACCTAGAGATAACCACCCGTGAAATCTCTCATCACATGCCTTTGATTACTTGTCCACTATTTACTGTTTTTAAACCCTGAACTTCAAATGCAGCAAATAAAACACAATTCCTATGACATCTCCTTCCTCACAGGGCCATGTTTATTGAAGATGTCTGTCTACAAATTGTCCCGATGTTGTGCTGTCTAGCACTTAAGACTCTTTGGAGGCACGAAAAAATGAAAACCAAATGCTGGATTGTCACCAAGTATTTAATTCTTATGCTCTTTCATGGAGTTTTGAAACCGGGAGCAGCTTTCTGTAGATTGTATAAACGTGTCTCTATGCTTTTCTAGATTGGATATTGTGTGCTCCTATGGTGTGAACTGTTTGTATAATCTGTGCATGTGTCTCTGTGTGTGCATGCTTGTGTGTGTGTGTGTGTGTGTGTGTGTGTGCCTGCTGGGGGTGAAGACTGAAGCGCTTTATTAATATGATGAGAGCAAGTTCAATTTGAATCATGCAGTGCCTGTCAGTGGCTTCTCGAATTGCAGGGCTGATGAAATTGCTCTCCCGGTTATTTAAGAGCAGTTGTAATCCATCTGAAAATGCTGTGATATAATCCATTTAATTTCTTATTCCTTGCAGCAATAACATTGAGTAACAAAAATATATCAAAGCAATGTAGCCTGGTGATTTAGTAATTATCTTTATTTTACATTACTGCAATTCAGCCAGGATTAATTGGAGTCTTATCTGAACAGAACGGCAGGTCACTTACCTCAATATACCACAATGTGTTTTTATCTTAATCATCAACCTCCACAAACTCAATTGTGACCCACTGTGCAAATTAATGATTATTTTCTGATGCATAAAATCAGCAATATATACAAACAGGCATACTGAACCTACCAGTTATTCAAGTGTCTTTAAGTGGCTCTTTAAAATACACATAAATGTAGTAAATGTATTTGCTGCAGGACTGTGATGACCTGATCAGAAGAGATGAAAAAATAGCGTCTGTGAGAAGAGCAGCAGGATGTACAACATGGTAAGTGTCATGTTGTGATTCCTATATGGGAGAACTCACCAAATATCCATCATTGATCAGCTGTTTAAGTTGAGTTAATGTATGAGCGATCCTCTGTGTATTCCCTAATGGGTAAGCTGCCTGTAGGCAGTGCAGTGGTAATAAGACCACAGACAGCCACATAACTCAGCCTGTCTCTAAGACCACTTTCTTTTTCCTCTACCTGGGTTATCTGACATCTGATATTAGCGAATTCACAGGAAAGAGTAGAGGAATGAACGAGAGAAGGATCCTTACATGGCCTACGAAAGCTATGATGACCTAGGTAAAAGTAATTAGAGCTTTATTCACCATGAAGTCACCAAACTGTTTTTGTATGCATAATTGCCAACATGTGTAAAGTACAGATTGCTAGATTAACACCACACCACTCGTTTTTGTAGAAAAAACAGCTACTATCACACAATATCATGTCCTATTTTTACCTAAGACAAAAAATGGACTTGTAGCACCTATACAAAAGTATAACATTTTACAATATATTCATTTTTGGACCACTTTAGGAAAAGTCACCAAATTTCATGGTAATAGAAAATGACTTTGTTTATTTATTTATTTTTTCAGCTGTCAAATGTTATAACAGGTCAAATTTGACCTGAACAGTATGTAAGGGTTAAAGAACTATTTTGGTTTTGTCTTTTTATTTTACTACAAATCACATGTAGCTTGGATTACTGTCAAAGATTTTCCAAAGATTAACATAGATTTTAGGTGTAATGATTGTTTCCATACTGTCCAAGCAATCATTAGTTTATGTCCATGTCACATGCAGGGACTTGTTGACCCAACATATACTTAAATCATTGATTTAATGAGGAAACAGCTATTCTTTTAAAAATAATCCACAATACTGTATTCATTCATACATAGCCCCCTTTCTCCTGAGCTCTCTTGAGTGTATTTGACTGTTTTTTATTGTTTCTTTTAAAAATCTAAGATATAAATAATGAAGAAACATGCAACACTGATGAGCCATAATTTCGGAAAATAAAAACCAGAAGACAAATATTTAGCAATTTTGCCACATCATAATTATAGAGTGTCAGTACCTGACTCTCAACAGGAAGCTTGGACATCTGAGATGTGTTTCCCATTAGCGCTTCAGCACAAGTTAAAGTGGCTTGCCTACAGCTGCATTTCCACAAAATGATAATGCAAGTTGATTTTCATAATGTGCTGACTACTTGGATTTTAAAAAATCCATCTAAAATGATCAGCATTTGAGTATGCACAACCTATAGTAAAGGGCCAATAACATGAACAGTAAAGTATGGTCCTTTAATGTTTATGTGTATGTTCTAGTGTTAAGGACATCAGCAGTAGTCTGTTTGCAGCCTGCCTGCCTGCCGGTGGATAAAACACATAAAGGACTGTCCTCACTAAGATTAATTGATTCCTTCACATTTGGATTCAGTTCAGAGAACCAGAGAAATTGGTTGTTTTGACAGAAGCGTGGCTCTCACTCACTCACTCACTTGCTCACTCACTCACTCACTCATGGCCAAAAACACACACAATACTTAACATGTATAGTATGTACATGGACAGCTTTAAAACCAGCTTTCAAGACTCTCTCTCCACTGTGATGGCAAATGCTTTCTTCTTCAGTTTTGGTACATTAGCATTACTGACACAATGATTATGAGGAATTACTTGGGTCATCCATGTGAAAACATCTTTACAGAACGTTATAAAAACAACTTTTAAAACATCACTTGTGCGATTTAAACCACTTACACGCCACTAATGGCAGCGCTGTCATCATCTGTCTCTTCATTGCAGGAAATAAATACATCACAGGCGGCAGGTAGAAAAATCATTAGTTTTGATTTGAATTTACCTTGCCCATAGCTATGAGTGTATTGATGCCATAGAACATGCACAACAGGCCGAAATAGAAACATGTAAACCCATGGCTGTGGTGGGACTTCATGATGGTATTTTCATGTATTTTGATCATACCCTCTGCACTCCCGGAAAGGCTCTCACATGTTCTGTGGCATAAGTGCTCATGCCTAATACCCTCAGAGGCCGTTTTGGTCTGTCTCTATGAGTCTAATTTACGGATATCTGCATGAATTGGGAGAGCCTGAGGCCAACCATCTCATGTCTTTTTAAGGGAGGGGGTGGGTTGTTGCGTTAGTAGGCCCTTTCGGGACAGGAGCAGCATTTCAGATAAGATCGGCGGAGGGAAGTGGTGAGCCGGGCCGTTTGTTCTCGTTGGCCATCTCTCATGTTGCACCACTGATTGGGAGGAAAGCTAAAATTGCTTTCACCGGGGCTCACTCCAGCAGTCGGCAATGATAACTAACAATGCCCCTGGGACCTAGTTAAAGCTGCATCACACGCACTGGAAAACCACTTTAATGTGGCAGCATTAGGAAGCTGTCAGTTGGGTTGGTGGGGAAAACAGATTCCAACTCATCGTGTATTTTGAAAACATTTGTTATCCCCACTTCAAAAATGCATATAATCAAGGAAGCATTTTTAATTTCATTTCACACAGCTTACCATGAGGAAAAAAAGGTTTAAAGATCATAAAAGCGAGGATACAGAAAAGAAAATTACCATGCTTCCGCTCTTCTCTCAAACTCTCTGCTGCCTCGCTCAGTCGTGGGGATCGAGGAGCTCATGTCATACAGAAATGCAGCAGGTTGTAAATTTCTCCCATTTACTCTGGTTATGATTCAGGTACTGTTCAGTGCATGTATTTGGTAGTACTCTCACATTATTGACCCATCTGTGCAATTTCTTTAAGTGCTACTTAAACTTTGTGCTACTTATAGTTGCTGCTAATCACACTAAGGCTTTCCTTGTCAGTGGTAAAGCAGAAAAACAATATAAATAGTCCTCATTTTGAAGGTTGTTATGATTAACCTGTTCCTTAAACACCACTTTCATTATGAGGATATATTTCATATTTACATAAAGTAAGACGTTCATCTAATCTGATTTTACTTTACAAAAACTTTTTTTTTTTTTAACTTGAAAATAACATTTTATCCCTTGTATGTATTGTATTTGACAAAAATGGTATTATTAATAGTTAAAATAATTGTTTGACCAGTGCTGTGCTGCAGGAATTTCCAAGACAGGAAATCACAAATATCAATTTACAAAGTATTTCACATTTCTACTAGTTCTTGCGGTGGCTTTCATAGTAGCAAACACTGTAAGGAAAGTGAAGGATCAAACCAAATTTTTCTTTGCAAAAATAATGCCATGGTAGCACTGATAGTAAAGTAGCATGAAAGTAAATCATCAAGAAATTGAATCAATCTGAAAAACAACACACACTAACTAAATTCCACCATGTTAATTGCCTAAATATGTGAGTGACCAAACATGTTCCAGACATTAAATTCACAATCATACAGACATCTTCCCTCACTTTTTCTTTCTTTTATGTATAGGGCTGCATAAGAAGTTTATTTATTTATTCATTATCAGGTATTCTTTATCAGGGGTTATGTCTTGAATTCACCCTGTTATTATTAATCAGCTTATATAGTTACGTGTACAAAACTATATAAGGTGCTGATGACATCATCTACTGTATTTGGGTACTTGAGGATTTACTCTTTTTGTCACTTGACAATTTACACAATCATCTGTAGTCTGTTTTATTTTGTGCTGTGATGTTATGTTTGCTGATTCTAGAAATGATCTGTAGGTGTTTGATTGATACCACTTGCAAAGCCATCAAGGTGCCCTTTCTTTCTCTCTTACAAGTATTTCTGTAAAGTTAGACAAGAATTGCATGTTAGCCTCAGTTTCAGTAACATTAAAGGGACATTGTTGCTCTGCCCAAAAATAAACAACATATAGCATAAAATATCCACATTTACAGTGAACATTTGGTCAAAGATAGGCTGAGCAGCTTGTGCTGTTGGGTGTGAGCCAGATTCAAAAATTCAAATTCAAATGAAATGCTAATTACATTACAAATCTTAGCACTTTCTTTCAGAGGGGGTATAATTACTGTAAAAGAAAAAAAAATGTTTTAAGTCCTTTGAAAACATGCTGGCAGTTGGGTAGAGGTATACGAATTATAATGCTAGTTAAATGTGTTTTCTTTCTCTTTGAAAAGAACATGTCAAAAACAAGTTATAACATGGAACCTGATCCATTCACACACTCGACAAAAGACACCCTATCTTTTCTTAATGCCTTCTCCTCTATTTGGCAATGCTCTCTGAGTGTCCAAGAGGTGTTCTTATCCTTTTAATATATGCTCACAGTGTATCTTGTCAAATATAGATTTGAATCAATAGAACTCTGGAGTGGCTCGTTAAACTTAAATCAGCTTGGAAGTGGTGCATGCCTGCCTCACAGCTGCTGTCATTAACCACCGCCTTGCAGATTATTGGAGAAACGTCCTTGTGCGAGTAGTTTCACCAGTTTACCCGAGGACTGTCGGCTGGAACTCCAATGTAAGATGAACCAGAGCTGAGTTAAAAACAACTAATATCCCCACCCCCCAGTCTTAAAGTTATAATTCCATGTAAGATCTCTTTTGAGTGTCAAACATGCCCACATGTAGACTTGGAAAGTGGTTGTATGATGTTTGCAGTTTTGTCCCTTGCAGAACTCACCAGCTGCAATTCATACGAGTTCCCATGAAGTCCTGCAATGAGTGAAATGTAAAACCAGTTTTCTGAGTTTTCTGAAATGTGCCGAACCCTCTATGTTCCTTTAAAACATGTTCCCCACATGTCTCTCTTTTCTGGTCCTGGTCTAAATCCGGCTGGGAATTTCTCTCCTGTGTATTCATCTCTGTTTTCCAACTGAATGAGTGAATAAAAATACTGAAAAGTAAGTGATTCATCCACTCTCCTGTAAAGACTCTAGCTCATTGCACAGCCACGCCTTGTGGGAAAGGGTTAACTGCGACAGCAACAATAATGAGAGCGCAGTGAGACGTGTGAAGTAATTAGTCAGTCTGCTCTCCAATATTTATCCAGTTAATTATTTGTGAGTATTACTCTTGTCTTCCCTTCAGATGGCTGCCTGTGTTGTTTTTTCCACACCATTTGTCACTGTCCACCTCTTGTGGATTCTCATCCCCTCTTCCTGTTGCCCCCCCTACTTCCATTATATGGCAGGAGAGTGGCATTTTGGTGAACCTTTGCCAGTGGAGGTGTTAGACCACTGTCCCTGGTTGTGTGAGGTCAGCCATGTTTATTTATTCATCTGTCTGTTTGTCTAACGTTAGTAGAAAGATGTGTAAATGGTTGCTAACTTTCCAGAGTGGTGCACACATAGAGAGGTCAGAGTGGGGACAGATAGGTTTAACATCAACTGTGAATGAAGGGCCTGATAGTCCAGTGATGAAGGAGAGGGCTTTACAAGTCCAAAGGTCGCATTCGTAAACCATACCTACATGCTCCTGAGGAAACACAGACAAAAATAATTTAATATAAATGTATTTAAACATAACTATATCTCAAAAGAATTAGCACAGGTGTAGAGATGTCTTAACATTACAATCTTACAACATACCTAACCTCAAATCTGTATGAATGTCCACAAATCAATATAAGTGACCAAAAAGATACAGGGCAAGGCTGACAGAAATCTATTATTACCGTCTTTGTTTAATTAATGTGTCATATACAAAGGCAATATTGACCGGTATAACTGGGGGAGGGGTCAAATCAAAGGAAATGGGGAAGGGGTAAGGGTGGGCTTGGTTGGTTGAAAGGGAGACAAAATAGTAATTATTTCATTATGGGATGACAGCAATAATATTACAGTAGTGCAGTGTGCAGTGCGCTTATCTGTGGAACAAATGAGCTCTTCCCCAGGAGAGCAGACTGCAACACTGAGCCTAAGGTAGGGTTTGCATTGCTGTCTTTCTTTCCTCACCCCCCTTTTTCTCTCACACATATTTTCTTCCCCCTTTCTTAGCTACCATTTTTAATATTCTCATTCATAGCACATGCAATTATTTTAAAAATAAATTTAGCACGGAAAAAAAATTGGGCCTCTTGGGTGACGCAAATGACTTCCTTGTTTTTATTAGAAGACAAGGTGTTTATTAGGGGCCTTGTTGGCTTATTGCAGGAGGTTTCTGAGTTTGAGTAATTGTCCAATTAGGTGTAATTTCAGGATTGGTGCTAACCCAGGCGATTGTGCTGTAAGAGGAAGACTACCACCGGGACACACATTAATGAATCCCACTGAGACCTGTCTACCTTTAAGAAAGAGAGACTGTGTCTGCTTCTGTTTCGCCTTCCCAAATCTTTTTAACGAGGCATTATAACTGGGATTTACAATTGAGACAAGACACTACTTCTCCCTCCCCCACTTCATTGTTTCTTCTTCTTCTTCTACCGTCTGTGCACCGGGTTACAGAAATAATTCATCATTCATGTTATTTCAGTTCTCTGCGCAATTGCCTCTTATTCAAACAGAAAGGTTACCTTAATTGTTATGTAGCTCAGCTATTTATGCCCTGGCATAAAAATGCATGTTTGCTGCTTCATGGAAAGGTCACTCATTACAACCCAAATAACTTTTTCTCTGTCGGTGTGGACTCCTCAAAGTGTTTGTGGGCTATTTCAAACTGTGAGATGGAACAAGGTCTGAGTAAGGGGCTCCAGAGGATTACAGTTCTTGTCCTCTTTATGATGTGATGAACTCTCTCTGTGCCATACTCTCCATTTGAGTTTATTCACATGGATGTCGCTTTCATCCCTTTATTTTTTTCCAGCTTTCTATAGCATGCCTTTATTGTAAATAGTTACACCTCTCCTCCAATCACTTCTTGTAGCTGTTACCTGATACCCCTATGGACTATGCCCCTGACCAGGCCAACAAACCCCATCTACCCCTTTGTTTTCTTCTTGTTTCTCTGCCCACACTCCTGATGGTTCTCTGACCTCTGATTGAGAGAAAAAGCAAGTGTATTTAGCACCAGCTGCTATGACACAAAGGTTGCCAGCTAACTCTACAAATCACAGGAACCATGAAAGGAGGGACCAGCTTCTTCCAACCTGCCTGATCGGACCACTGACTGTACAGCAAAGACTGCATCATTTGACATTGGAACCTCACCTCTTCCCAGCCTGGCTCACCCACATCCGACAGACTTGCCAACTAACAAAGCAACACGACAAAGAGCCTCTCCCTTCACGGACTGGTAACATTAACTCGGCATAGCATAGTGTAACAGCACATGGCTACTGTATGCACATGACTGTTTAATTTTTGTCAATGTACATAATTGGGTTATTCATGTGATTCACCATGCTTTATGTTATGATTTCTTTTCAGTTCTGGATAGCCTAACCACTAAGTTGATGTTAGTTATGTTTCACATGTATTCATAAAGCTGGAGTTTATTTGGTAGGTCCTGGTTCCAAAATGGAAAAGATGGCACCAACCATAAGCAGCAAGTCTGGGCTTCAAACCAACTCCAATGCAAACCAGTGGGTTGGGACTATTGTTGTGTGAAAGCACTCTATTGCTTAAAAACACATTTACATACAACTAATTTGCTTTACCAAATATAATTTGGGGTAAATAATCCAGTATGTTTATTTACTGCAAAAATGTCATAGGACAAAGGTTAGAGGTCTGTGCTGTCAGCCCACTAAAACACATCAAATAAATGCACCTGTCTTATGCTTCACCGTGTTTAACCAAGATCACCACCCTCTCTAACCTTAATCAAATACTTTGAGTTGCCAAAACAGCCATAAGAATATGAATCATGCTTTAGGTGCCAGGAATGTAGATTGTGGACGTTGTATAAACATGAGCTTTATGTTTCCTATGCAAAATAGCTGTCTATAAATGTAATTTTTAGGAGGAAGGGTTGCTAACAGAGAGAGGAAAAGAGACAGACATATAAACAGAAACAGTAAGAGATACAGAAAGGAAAAAAGAAAGGAAAAGGAAGAAAGTATTAGGTTGAGAACTAGGAGGACCTGTAATAGACACATACAAACTGAAATATTAATAAAGGTGAAGGCTGTGATGTTTAAACTCTTGGACAACATCCTCCCGCATGTGTTTACAGGCCTGCTCTTTGTGGACAAATAATAGGTGTTGGGGTGGTCTAAAAAATTCAGCACACTGCATAATGTACAAAGGTTTGGCACGGAAGCACAAGGAATAGGAAGATGACTCTATCATGAAGGGTCTGCCTGGCGTTCACAATCCACACTTGCCCCCGGTATCACCCTGTTGTTACATCTGTATGATTCTAATGCTCCAGCAGGACACAGAGGATGGAGATCAAGGGCAAAGTACACACTGTGAAAGTCTTCATTAGCTCACAGTTCAGTGCAACAGACATGGCCTCACACCACCTGACCCACAGACTTATAGTGCAGACAGCCCTCAGAGTGGACATCATGCAGGCCCACTTGCTTTCAGCCAGTAGGGAGATAACGTACTAAGCTGCTCATATGAATGCCAGCAGCATCAGGAGAAATGTGTCTGAAGCTCACATGTAGTTTGGGTTCATGTCAAGGTTGCATTACACCCACCCGCCCATCACCAGCACCAACACCACCCTCTCTCTTTCTGTGTCTCTGCTTCATCCCTTCTCACATTAGAGCCTCTCACAGTCTCACCACAACCACTGACACCACCACCAGCACATCACATCCTCACAGCAGCTACCCACTGCTCATCTTCTCACTAAACCTTGTCCTTCTTTCAGGCTTACGTCTCAACATTCCCTCAGAAATAAGCCATTTCAAAAAGATTCATGAGCAGCTGGAGCCGCCATGCTGTATAACTGCAGCCATCACAGGCTTCTTCACTGATACAGCCTGACGTCTCAAAAGGCTCCGGGATTCAAAACAAAATCAGGTTTCCTGATCCAGCGACAAACTGAGCTATTGGGAAGGCGCTTTTGCTAAGACTCTTTGTGACATGATGATTGGGAGACAGGCTCAAATTCCCTATGAATATGGATGTTACTGTTTATGCCTCCAGGAGAAAGAAAAATCAAGCACATACTTGACTGGTAAATATTTGTAAAAAATCTCAGAATGGTTTTGGCAAGGTAGGCTATATATCTGTTTTGTTAGTGATAGATTATTTCTTTCCAGTGTGTGGGCTATGACTGTCAGTTCATACTATCTTAAAAAGGATTATCTGATGCACCTAGGTCTGATTTCAATTTGAATAGGTGTGAATTTATTTTGCAGTGCTCAGTATCACATATAAATAAGTCCCCTATAATCCAATTCCACCCCCACCAGAAAAAAGGATGAAATAAAAATCTCATTATACTGTCCTGCTTTATGTTGGCTTGTTCCCTCACAAACAATCTTCTGAATTCAATATCAGCATGTTTACTCGCAGCTCTTGAATGGACCGAAATGTAAGAGAACGACAGGTGATATTTTTCTAATTTCATAAAATTCAGGTACAGGTACATTCATTTTGAAATACCTGCATCCCATGTCTTATTTACTGACCCTGCGACACTGAATTCATAGTGATTGAATGTGGTGGTATGAAATTAGATTGCATTGTGTGTCTCTGGCTAATAACTCCAAATGGAATAGCTCCTCACTCTGCTTGACATGATGCATCCAGAAAGAAATATGAAGGCAGAGAGGGAAAGTTAAGGTTGCTTAGGTTCATCCAGAGGCCTGAGAAGCACAATGAATCAAGCTTTACTAAACCTTCGGAGTGGTGAGGACCTGTGTAATTTGCTCTTAGAAGTGTCCTCTGAGGAGGTGTGTGGTGCTTCTGGCCCCAGGAAGAGGCCTGCCCTCTTCTATGACTATGGCGTGATGTGATGATAAGATGAGGTGTCCTGTTTAAGGGTTTGATTAATGGTCGAAGATGAACTGGCTTCTCAGCACAGATACTGTTTGCCTTTACTGAAGCACACTTCTGCTCAGGGATGAGAGAGCTCCTGAGGTACTCCATTTCATCTTTGCCCAAACCTAAAAAATTACCAACACTGCTGTCACCACAGCTCATCTTTACTTAAGGCATAATGGCAAAGATCACGATCAATTTTCACAAGTCCATTGAAGCAGGATCATTCATTATGTTCAAAAACCATTCACACTGATTGATCCACGATGAGTGCATGGTATTGATAAATAATTAAAAAGCTCTCAGTTTAATTTGGGGGTAAGTAGAGGATGGAGAGTGTAGGGTGGGGGTCTGGGGTTTCGGGTTGTGTCAGGCGAGTGGGCTCTTAGTTGGTGTAATGAAGCCTGGCCCCCTGCTGTGGCACGCCCAGCTGCAGCTCCCTGTCTGCCTCCCCACTTTGTCCCAGTGGATGCACAACCAGCTGGATTCGTCTGCCATATTCACAGAAATCAATGCAATCCGGCTTGAAAGAAAATCAATAAGATGTGTCCACTTATGCCTCAGAGTGTAGGAGAGGATCCTTTGCTGGGGCAAAGCTGCAAAACCAACACTTAAGGTTCCATAAAACGTTCTCTAAGGTGTCCCTGAGGTACTCCACATTTATTCATATTTTGGAATTATTTCAGTCATACATCTTACATTGAGACACATCTTGTGACACAATACTTTTCTGATTGAGTCCACCAAGACTCCAGAGGGAGGAAATCTTAATAATTTTCTTTCAGAAAGCAACAGTGAAGAAGATTGTTGGAAATAGATCATAGTGATTAGTGGAGATAAAGACTATCCTCACCAGAAAAACAAAAGATCAGTTTTGTCTTTTTGTTTGGAGGACTTGTTCACTGTAAACTTGCGGATGTCAATATAAGCCAGGTCAACATCTTCATGCATTGTTAGCCTAATGGAGATGGGTAGTAATTCACTCCAACAGAGCACTAATGACAAACAGTCACATGGTAGAGCCCTCTTAAGGTCATCATTTTCCCACAGACATTGGATCTAATCGTACTTTGCATAAATAATGGACTTTGAGGGCAACCTGGAGTGGGAAGTTGAGGACAGAAGTAACTTTTAACATTTTTTTCACAATATTTAAAGTGAAAATATCCCCTCCAGACATAAGACATAGAACATAAAATTATATTCCTTTGAATATGAAAATGTTTTATGCTAAGATTCCTCCTATTTTATTAAAAAGTGCATGCATACTGAAGGCCTCAAGGTTCCACATCAAACTTGTGTAAGTTGCATACGGGGCTGTAATTGTCTCCAAAACTAGTTGTTATGTCACAAAATCTATAAATCTAATATATAATATGCTCTCATTTAAAGTGGAGATGGAGAAACGTTCCTCCCTCTAGGAGATGAATGTGTAAACAGTATGCTAGTGTTAAACTCTGCGCATACATCATTCTGCACATTGATCGAAGTAAAGTAACAATACGCATATTCTTGGTTGGAGGTGGACTTTAATATATATTTAAGATTTATTGACAGTATGTGGTTGTTATATGTACATATACAGTAAATCTGTGATCATACAAATACCAATCTAACTTGGTCCAATACTTAGGACCAGGAACAATATTGTATTTCAGCCTGGTCTTCTTGTTAGGGGAGGCTTTGAATGCTGTTTCAGCAAAATCAGAGGGCATTTTAAACTTCAAGATAATTACCAGTTTTATCAGGGAGCGACTTTGCTGAATTGTTTTAGGGGTGGGTACTGTGGTGACAGAAACGGTTCAGTAAAACAGGAGAGAAACATGTGAACACAGTGTTATGTTTGAAGGTATCAGAATGTAGTTGGCTTTTTTGGAGAAGAGTGTGTGTGGCAAGGAGAAGGTGTTGTCCTATACTCTGGGGTTCATAGCTCATAGGGGTTTTTAATGCTCAACCCACCAAATCCTCCACCCCCTGCTATTGCCACCTGGCTAAACCAGTTAACACCGCAGGCTTGAGGTCATGGCTCAGCGACCCTGGTGCAGAAAGCTCCTAGAGGTGTGATATGAGGCCTCTGGTGATGTCTGTGCCACATCCTCACCCACTGCTGAATATCACTACATGCCAGTTATGGATTCACACCTCGACTGAAGAGCATGATGACTGTAAATCAGAAACAAAGCAAGGTCAACTGTGACACAGACAGATGGACACACAAAGTGATAGGCACATACACAGACCAGATACACTAGGTAACTGAACACACTCAAAGTTTGTGTCAGAGGTAATGTCTACATGTATGTGTGTACATGGGTGTGGGGTCCTGAAGTTGTCATTTATTGCCTCTCTGTAAACCATAAAACAGCAGAAAGAAAGAATATTATGCTGTGTCACACTTTTTAGTGCTGATATCCGTCTAATTGATGACTTTGTGCCACATCAATCCATTATGCATAATTTAACATGGATCAAGTCCCACATTAACATAATCACCCATTGGATATTCTGCATAGTGTGACACGCTAGTGAGGAGCAGAACCCCAGCCTGAGAAGGAGTGACAGGGGAGATGCACCCCACATGAGTTGGCAAACACACCCACACTTTCTATTACACACACACACACACACACACACACACACACACACACACACACACACACACACACACACACACACACACACACACACACACACACAGGCATACAACACACACACAATATAGGCTGGGATGGGGCTGATGTTAAGATGTCAGATCCTTATTCGCCTTAAGCGAATAGTGGGAGTCCAGTCTGAGCATTTTGTGTTTACGTGTAACCACATTTGAATAAACAGCCACAAACACACACACACACACACACACAGACACACAGACACACACACACACACACACACACACACACACACACACACACACATTGAACAGCTTGGAGAGTGAGGGGTGTAGAGCCGCCTGCTTAGACGCTGCCGTTTGCAATCACTAAGCAGCTTTAGTGTCTCCTACCACAGTCCTGATTTAAAATTCATAAATGCTAATCCTTCATAATTTACAGTTTAAAAAGCAGCCCTGCTCACAGGCCCTGTGGCCACAGCTCTGTCAGAGTAATTATACCAAGGAGCTGGGAATGGACTACTAGCAGAGACTTTCAACAGTCAAGGAAATCCCCCTCACTGGCACCAGACCCAATTACTCCAAATACCTAAACAGATTAGCAAGTCATTTTCCAGTTCAATCTGGACATAGGTGCCAAATCGGTGTTATACTTTAGTCAGGTGGGTAAATAGCATTAAAGTTGGGACATGCCTGTTTCTTATTAAGTGGACGGTATGCCAAGTAATTTTATTAGCCATTTCATTTAATTTGTGGCCCCAGCAATTGTCTTTTACAAGGTTACTAGGCTCTCTCTTTTTCTCTGGTGTCAGGGGACGATTTGCTGGCCTCTCACTGCTCACTGACATTGCAGTAAGTGTGTGTGTGTACTGTATGTGTGTGGTTGAATGTCACTGATGAACGGATGCCTCTGTTTGGGGAGGTGCCAGTTTCTAAACCAGATTCTTTGTCCTTGCAAGGACAAAATACATTAGTTTAGATGTAGATTATCTGTGATTCTTTCATCCAAGGTCACTAATAGAAACCCATTATCAAAATGGTCTGATTTCACTGTAATGGACCACAATGACACCACGAAAACCATTGAAGGTCCTGTAAAAGGGCCCTGCTTTACATGTAGAAACTCTCAGTGCAAAATAGCTCACCATCCTTTTAAATGCATAATTTAGTAGCTATCTCAAATATTGATTCATCTCTCATCCTGATGTACTGTATGATAGAAAAAGAAGTACAGACATATGTAAGAGAAAGGAATGTTTAGCCATTTGTGATTACAATGTTCAGCAAGTCAGCGGATGACATTTTTTTCATCAGTGCAGAGTGGTAGACAATCCAGCCTTTAATTTTACATGACATTAACCATTATGGGTCCAACTGACTCCATAGACAACTCTGACTCCTAAAAATTCTGTTTCTAGCTTATAAAACTACTGTCCCAATTATTGTTGCATCAACAAACATAACTGCTGCCTTGAATGTGTTCAGAGGCATTTTTTTTTAATGAAACACTTAAATATCACACCACAGTTATAGGTGGGAGGTCGGGGTGGATGGTAAGTGAAAGATTTGGTTTCAGTTAAATAAATATATTGCAATTCACTGTGCTAATTTTTCTGTATTAAATGAAAACTAATCTGTCCTTAATGTTAAATAAGTGCTGCCAGTGTCTAAACATAAGCATAAAAAGTTTAATATTGCTGTTGTTACTACCGGTGGATATTGTACTGCAGGATTGTGTATATTGTTTCAGTAAAACAACTTTGTCACTGAACATATTAGTTAGTGTCAACATTTTTTCAAATTCCCAGACATATTAATTGAAAACATTTTGTCATTGTGTCGTCAGAAAACATAATTTGGGCAGCATTATGTTTGCCTCTGAACGACTTGTTGTCACAAAGTATATAAACATAATTTCTAGGAGTAAGGGTTGACTATGCAAATGCATAAAAGGGCAATTTTCCAGAGCCAAATGGCATGTTTGTTCTTGTTTTTTTCAGAGCAATGACCCAGATACACAGTTTACTATCATATATGACAAAGAAAAGCATAAAATCCTCTAATTTGAGAAACTTGAACCAGGGACAAATTGGCATTTAAAAAAAGGCTGAAACAGCTAAGCCGTTATTGATTTATCCATTATTTTTCTGTCAGCTGACATATCAGTTAATTGACTAATTATTTCTGATGTACATAAAATAAACTGTACTTAGAGTAGACATTGTTACCTGTATACTGTACTGTACTGTGTGCGTTATTCAAATCACTGTTATTTATATCATATTATAAGTGTTATAAGAAGTGTTTTTCAATGCCTCAACAAGATTAAAGGGTCAAATAATAATAGAAAAGGGCATTTCACAGTTCTCTTCAATTTTTACTGCAAAGCATCAACGGAAACACAGCACAGCATTTTGATAAAACTGTAGACAGTCTTTATACCTGTGTGATATTTCTCTGTCCTATCAGAGAAAGCAGTGGCCCCAGATGATGCCTGAGTACTATATCATAGCGACTCTCATCTCTAAGTGAAAGAAATCAGGATTCTATTAGAGCAGATTAGGACCAATGTGCTGGACATCATGTCACAAATCCCAAACTCTAAAGTTTCTCCCTTTTTCTCTGTAACCATCAGCCATAAGAAGTGACTCGCCCAACTCAGACTTCTCTTTCTTTTTGATAATATAACTGTAGAGGACCATTGCCACTGTATACTGCATGTGTATCTAATGGTATCAAGCTTTGATTTAGACACAAATGCATGCCAGCAGTCGTCCTTACTAGTTTATTTTACTACTTTAAAGACGTGTCAATAATTAATCTCTGCTTTGATACTTTCAATGTGAGACAGTGAAATGGAAGAAGAAGAAATGAAATGGTTTCCATCTCATCTAAATGAATGAATGAATTCATTAATTTGATGATTATACAACACATACAACACTGTACTGCAGTCATTACATGAATTAAAAATCATTGAGGTTGAAAACAAAATACAGCTTGAAGGCTCATTTCTATTGTGGATCTGCAGTGTTGATTATATACTACTGTCATACACATATTTGCTCAGGATGGCTGACAATGGAAACTGAGGCTACAGTACATGAGGCTATTGCAGCACGTCAATTATAGGATGTTGGACCAAAATTTAGGCCTGTTACAAGTCAAATCAATTCACCAGCAGCAGGCAGCTGTTTCTGGTGGAAAGTCTGACATAAGCCCACTGTACACTGTCGGGACCAGGCCAGCACCAAATGGCAAACAGACAAAGTTAGAGGCAATGTGATGACCACAATAGAGCTGTAGCTAAGGGACCAGACATTTTCCTCAGGAGTTGGTGAAGACTAAATGGAGTGAAAAGGATAGTGAATATTGGGCTTACATTTGTTGAGTGGCCAGAATTATGCAAATAAATTAAAGTCACTCCTTGTCTGCTGGATGTGTAAATGAGTAATTGTTTGCTGGTCTGACAACAATTAGACAATTCATTAGATAACAATTTTGTAAGGTGATGACACTTCCCCCAAGTGGATAAAAGTTAGTTAGTATTGCAGGTTTAAGATGAATGAATGATGGTTAGATATTGCAACAATAGTTGAGATAATGCAGTGATTCCTCTAAGTGCCTTATAATGTAGGTCAAGCAGCAGGTAGTCAGTTGACCATACAATATTGTCATAAATGATGATGATGATGACTATTATTATTGTAATGATTATTATTGTTATTATTATCATTGTTATAATCTACTATTAAAGGACCAGTTTGTAAGATTTAATGTTGAGATTGTAGAATAAATGAATACCCTCCCTTCCCTGTCCCCTTCCATGAGTGTAGGAGAACCTACTGTATGGTGGCTGTGAAACTTGTGAAAAATGTGAAAGGCCCTCTCTAGAGCCAGTGTTTGGTTTGTCCATTCTGGGCTACTGTAGAAACATTGAGTCGCAACATGGTGGCCTCTGTGGCTGAGGACCCATTCCCTCTGTAGATATAATGGGGTAATTCTAAAGTAATGAAATAAACAATAGTTCTTATTTTCTGGTGATGATACACTAATTAAATCTTTTAATATTATATTACATTTCTGCCTATTATTTCACAAAACATGATTCAAAAATGATTTTAGTATTTAAAAATGACTGAGTCAGCCATAGCAACAGAAGCTCTGTGGCTTTAAGATGATCCTACTTAACGTAACTGAACTTTGAACTCAGTGTTCAACTGAACATTTCCATTGATGGTGAAGTGAGACAAGATGAATGGCAATTTTGACATTTTCTTCTTGCCAAGGCAAAAGTTCAATGTTTTTTTGCCACAGTGTCGCAAATGAGCTGCAGTTTGTAATCGTGTCAGACTTCTTTCTGCAGATTGATACGATTGGATGCCGTTATCCAGAGTCCATGATCATAACTGCGTCCATAGCAATGATCCGTTGTTCATAGCAGCAGTCTGCTATTCAGGAATAACAAAATGCAATAATTGACCAATCAGAATTGAGTATTCAACAAATCTGTGAAATAATCCATTGTAATGCAAAATGATACATATATTCTAATGTTCACAGACTATAATAATTCCACGGTTATTTATTGTTTTATTTATTTATTATGTTTTGGTCTTCAAAAAAGAATATCACAAACTTGTTTGTCAGGAACCGAAATAATAAACATCAGCAGTGTATAATTGTGCCAGTATTATGCCACAACCAGGCCTATTAATAGTCTGAGGATTTAACTGTTTGTTTTATTGTTTTTCCAACTATTTCTATTGCTTCTATTTTTATTATCAGTTAAATAATTTCGTTTTATACATATTACCCTGCTTGGAAAATGATTCCACTGTTACTGATTTAATTTCCCCACAGGCATCAAAAGTATCATCATATGTAAACATGCCGCCTGTGCACTGTTGATGTTGCATGTGATTAGTTGAAAAAAACTGGGATCAATCCAGTTAACCATCATGGTAATTACCTTTTACTCTTGTGTTAGTTTTCAACTCACTGTTGAACTCACTTCATAAAACAAGGCTGAGGTCTCTTACTATCAGTGTTCAAAGGAGCAGTCTCACAACGACAACACACTCACACATATCTCCTGCAAAACACATCATGGCTTCTAATGTGTCAGGTTCGTGGTGCTGCAATTTCACAACCAAATAGCTCGCAGGGGTGATAAGAGTTTCATTATTGCCCGAACAAATCAAAGGCAACAAGCAACATCATTCATGAAACAGATTTCAATATTTCACCTGTTTTAATTTAGGTGTTCAACAAAGCGACGGAGAGATGGAAGACAGAGCAAGAAATAATGGAGAAGTACACAAAGAAAGCAGCACTCCAAAGGATATTGCTTTTAGTTATTCTAGTTGTGTGCTGAAGTCTGCGCTCAGTAGTTGTGCAATTTTGAAAAATAAAATCTAATCAAAACAACAATGCAAGAATAAAAGACCTGCCCTAAGGCTGCGTCTTACACCAAAACAATATAATATTTCTAAGTTAGTTTAGCTTTCAAGCCAACCACAAAGGCCTCAGCTAAATTCATATCTAATGTTAACGCTCAGTTTTCTGGACTAGAGAAGAACAGAAAGAATAATGGAGTAATTTTGCTTATTATGATCTATTTTTCAGGAGAACATTTAGAGAGTTTAGTTTTATGTTCACAAGTTATCAAACGCTATCAGATAAGTTCTGATCTATTCAACCATATAATGAACTGATCTGTATTATTTAATGTAGTAAATGCAACAGTTTAGGTCATAAAGATCAAGCATTTGTAGCATTTTTGACACATTCATGAATTAGTAGTTTGTGGTGTTGTTGTAACTAATTGCATAATATTACACAGGTGTTGCTGTTATAGCGTCCACCCAACTGTGTAGTACATAACACCCAAATCACTGTCTACAATAACAGCTGCAGTGTGTTTCAGGTGCCTATTAAGCCATAGCCTTGAACGCACAAACAGCAGTTAAGTGCATAATTATCTGAGCTAACAAGGCCAAAACACCCAAATCAAACATTTTATTTTCTCTGTGTGCCCACTCCTTTTCCACTCATCATTCAGCCTTGTACACTCAAAAAACACAAAGCACCAAGACTTACTAAAGAGTAAGCACTGAAGAATTTCAATTGATGAAAGTATAAAAGGATCGAGGAATACTGCCTGTAGTATGATCACAAACAAAAAGCAATTTTTATTAAGGTCAGGGGCTGTACAGAGGGCGGCTCAGTGGATTAAGCACAGCATGAAGGTCCTGTTGCAAACATGGATGTATTAAGAGAACTGGATGCCGTATTTCACGATGGGACCCAGCGGAACTATTTAGCAGAATAGTTAAAAATTAACATAATTAGTCAATCTTTTAACCAGTGTATCTGTTAAGTTGCAATATGCTGACATTTTTGAAAGATTTTCACTGACAACATATTTGTTTTAACTACAATAACCACTCTTGTAATACAACATCTGCTCATAGCAGCTAAAGCATGTTTGAGGATTTTGTGGTTATGTTTAGGCCCTTACAGCACTGAGCTAAGGTCAAGTAGACCGTGGTCATGGTTTAATATTGAAAAAGTAACTTGAAGCATGAGACATAATGTCTTTACCTTTTTTAACATTCAACCAAAACCACAGTCTTTTCCTAACATTAACCAAAGTGCTTTTGTTGCCAAATCCTAACCAAATGTAGGAACTCAAGATGCAATATCCCAGCCTGCAGTGTCAAAGTCCAGTGCCATGTATGCCCGTCATCCACCCAACCCACTTCCTTACAAGTTGCTTGCGGTACATAGGCCTGCAGTAAAAATAGTGCTTCCTTCACTGGAAAAAAACATTGCCACATATTGAGGCAGCAATTACATTTCCTGCCAAACGTATTTGGCAAAACAAATTAGTAGTATATAAATGTAATTTCTGAGACAGGGTTGTTAACATGGCTCCTGCATTTTGGGCCCACAGAGCATGCTCATTAGAGACCTTCTATGCCTGATCTGGCAGACTCCCTGAGCACATTAATGATAGGAAATAATACACTGGTATGTCTCTTTAAGAAACTTTATAAGACCTAATAGCTCAAATTGTGACAGAATAGTCATTTCTGAGTGTCAGCATCAGTGTCAAAGAAAACAACACACACTGTATTTGTAAGTGTATGTATAATATATAAATATATGCACACATATATACATACATACATACATATACATATACACTTACATATATATATATATAAATGTGTATATAGATGTGTATGTGTGTGTGTATATATATATATACTGTATATATATATATATACATATATATACATTTTTTCTTTCACCTTATTAGATATTGTTTCTTTCATTTCTGACGCCATCTTGCATTAGTGATAATTTTTTTATTTCAGAATTTTCTATACATTTCTATACTTTTCCAGTCTCACAATTGATTAACAAGATGTGTTGCTTATGATGTTTTCCTCTTAGAATTGATCCTTTTAGATACTTTCTCTCTATTGGAGCAATGACACCATCAAGAAATGCAAAAACAGCAACAGTTCTGTAGCTTACTGTATGTCTACATTCGAAGCTCAAGGCAGTGTAGATGGAGCTCTACTGCCTACATTTCTTGCCTTTGATCTAGTTAGTCTCCTAAGCATTGGTAATAGACCCATCACTATTGGAAAAAAAGGAAATTGCAACACATTTCAATAAAAGTAACTGGTCCTCATGCAGACAAAAACAACCACACATTTGCTGTCACTACAGTATGTATACGAATGCAAATGTAATTACCTTGCCTGTGAAGCCCCTGTGCCTCTCTCCCTCCCGCACTCTCATATGATTATGGTTTTCTGCCTGTGTTATCTGTGAGAGAAGTGTGCTGCTGTGCTGATTAACAAATAACTCTGTGATGAGCCCCACAGTGTCCAGTTAGGTGCAGATACATCGTATTTGGACAGAGAGCCGAGGTCTTCTGGGAATAGAAAAACTGCTAATATAGTCATATGTCTTTATAGCTGGAGGGCCAGATTTCATTATTATACAATACATTTTCTGTCATCTTTCCTTTGCAATATGGTTTAATACTGAACATCCACTCACATCATTTCAACATAAGGATCAACCACCACTGGTGGATGTGTAGCAGGCTATCCAGAGCTGCACAGTATGACTCTCATAACATAATTAGTTCATCTCTCTAGGAGGGTTTTGGTAGCTTTACCTATATGCCAAAGTAAAGTGCAGTCACTTTGTTGATAAAAGGGATAAAAAGGCAGCGATAAGGTGGAATGTTGAGCAGAGCGAGGCTGGTGTGAGCCAGCCAGTGGAGGTCTAATTGGATGAAGGAACCCTGTTGCATGAGGTGTTCTTTTCTGAGAGTGCAAAGACATTATGAAAACCTCCCTTGCTGCTTTCAGTTGATTCAATTAGTTTATTTTTCTGTTAAACTGATGGAAATATTGCCTCTTTTCCAATAAAAGCCTGACAGCTTTAGCACTGTGACATGGCTTGAAGTCCTTGAAGGAATTAATTGTGAATACATTTTACCCCCGTCACCAGCCCTGCCCTTAGCCTGATCCCAAAAGGATGACCAGAAATCACCCTGTCTCCATGGCGGCCTAGCCCAGGCCCAGCCTGTGGTTGAGTGATCTCATTCAGTATAATAATTCCCCTGTTCCATGTTTGGTGCCTTGGCTTTTGTTTTGACCAGACTGAGAGTGAACCTTAACTGATCGCCATGCCTCAACGCAGCTGAGGAAAAACATTGGTTCAAACAATAGGCAGAGGATCAGAGAGGTGGGAGGGTGAATAATGTGTCAGGTGCTCCCAATGAATTAAAGTGCAGAGCAGGGCTGTGGAAATACCTCTGTGTGAGGCCCTAATCAGTTGCAAACAAGGGAGGGAGAGAAGGGGGGAAAAAAAGCTTTCATTCCTGTAACTAATCATTTGCGGTTTCCCAATGCAGTCAGCCAACGCCAAAGGCAGAGACTAATAAACTGGGAGGCTGTGTAGATTTATAAATGATTAATTAAGGGGCCTCCCACGGGAAGTACAGCAGCTATAAGCAAAAATATTAATTAGTTGAGATGAGACTTAAACTAACAGGAAAACATTCCAGCCATGTTGGAAAGCACACGGTGGGGGCAGCTTGTTTGACTCTGGGCTGACAAAGAGGGCCCTCACCGCTGCACCAAGTCGGGGAACGGGGGTGGAGGGTTGTTGGTGGTGGGTGGGTGGGGTGGGGGTGGAAAGGGGGGCTCTGTTGAATTTGGCTGGAGGATAATGAAGAGTTACATAGAGTGTCAAACAGAGAGATACACACAGGTCCTTAGTATTGAGTTGTAAGGAGAGATGACTGAGTGACTGAGAGGGTTAGGATTGGATCTGAAATGAGTTCTCAACTGCCTCAAGTACCTCTGTACCCCCCCCCCCCCCCCAACATTACCATCTCTGGTTGCCTCTCCTCATGCCTGCCCTTCAGGGAGGTCTCTAAAGCCTCTCTCCTCCGCTCCTTTTCATGAATGTCAAGATGCTGAGTTTAAAGTCCTGCAGATTAAATGGGAAGTGTTGAGTTTATTCTATGTCTAATGAAAGAACTAGGTAATTTCATGCAAAGTATTTCAATGTCACAACGCTTTCCAACCTCCAGAGCATCCTCTGGGAGGATGGTGACTGATTTCACCATTTTAGATTACTCTAGTATCACCCAGGATGAGGCCACCTGGGTGACATAAGCCATTCAAAAGAGTGACCCATCCAAAAGAGTGACCCATCCAAAAGAATTTATGTAGGTGTGATAGCGTGTAGTGCAGGAAGCACTGAGGTTCCATGGTGCTAAAACTATTCACGGCCAGTGTCAAATCTGATGGCAGATCTTATCCAGTTTTTCTGCCATTTACTGAGTCAGACAGATAAACTGTTAGAAAGCTGAAAAGTTAAATGATAATCTGCCTCTTGTACTTCATGTTTGGCTACTGTATGGACTATCTTTACTGATGAATACAAACAAATCATCCTCTCATCAAAACAAGGGGCCAAGAGGTTTCCAAAGAAAGATGTAACTCACAAATTAGCAGCATTATTTTTGGAATTCTACAAACACAACATTAGTTTCAGTCAGAAACACAATTTTTTACAATTTGAAATCACATTTCAAGTTTCTGACATATGTCCTCTCCAGTCTGTATTCTGAAAGGTAATATGACTTGCTTCAGCACACTTACCCATACAGCATACCACAAGATAAACCAATGAAAAAGAGCTACAGAAATTGTAAAGTAAAAGGAAGACCATGGAATTGAAGAAAACTGGTCAAATTTGGTCAAACATCCTTTTGAAGGTATTGGTGAGGAGAGCAAAAACCACTGGAAGCATAAACCACTTCTGTGAACTCAAATATTATGATTGTTAGCATAAATTGGATCACACATGTGTAACAGATAATCTAAAAATCTCTTTATGAGACCTGAAATAATCCTAAAATAATCAGGACCTAATAGAGAGCATCAACAATAACCTGACTATACCGCGGATGACTTAGATGCCATCCATCCACAGAAAAGCTGAGGAAGAATCATCCCTGAAGTGACTACATCAAAAATCCCCAAATGTCAATCTTGACTTCAGTATCGTGTGCAGGTTAAAAAGAACTAGCCTCGACTGTTTTCAAGTTTTCGGCACAGAATCAGATGAAAAGAGTCTGAGATGAAAAATTAGGGCCAAGTAGACACTTGAAGAAAGAGGCAGACATTCCTTTAAGCCATCATAATTGACTCACTGGAGAGCCAGACTCTGGTGACGGTGAGGTGCTTCACAAGTCAATGTTCCCAGGATCTAGTGTCAAGGGTGAATACATGTTTTTAGATTTCATAAATAAATATTTCATTCAACTGTCAATGGCATGTATGTGGTTGAGGAGAGCCCTTTCATGTCACTCTGGTTTTTGGATGGGTCGGTGGTATGTGTGCAGGAAAATTGAGGCTACTAAAGGCTACCAGCAGGAGTGAGCCAGAAAAAAACCCTCCCATTTAAATGAAAGGCAAAGAGTAGACTTTTTTTCCCTGATATGATTGCTGAGGGTGTCCAGCAGGGCTGGAGTGACACTTGACAACAATTAGTGGTGCTGCTTTGAGATGTGACAGACAGGCCTATACAACACAAAGCACAGCACAGCAGATCTCTACATATAGCAGCCCTATCACATCTCCAGACAAGACTGATACTGCAAGGCAAGTCAAGAACACATAAAGTATATTCAGGTTCAGAAAGAACCACAAAAAGAGTAAACTTCCATCATATCAGCCTGTCCAGCTGAAACTCTATACTAATGTAGCCAGCAAGTCATCCAAACTAAATGACTAAATACTGTATGTTGCCTGATCTCTGATTTGCCCCTATGTGCATCACAACATAGCTTGTGATGGCTTTCCAAAATCAATAAATTACAGTTGCAAATGAATCATCTGAATGTCTGACCAATCAACACAGCAGTGGTTAGGGTTTGGTTAGGTTTTGGCACGAAAACTTCCATAACTATGTCAGGGTGTTTCCACCTTTGTTCCTGACAGGCAAGAGTCATAACTAACATGATAGGCCCGAGGTCTTTCAGTTGAATGTAAACATATGTTGATTTTAGGCATTTACACCTTGTAAGAAGAATCTCAGTTTAGCAGTATTATACCTGTTATTGGATCTCTTGTTTTGGACCTCTGGTTGTCTTGTGTCTTCACACTGTTAATATAGCTGCTATATGCTAACACTGCAACTCAGTAGCAGACTCTCTGTCTTATTTTGCTGTGTTTGAGCAAAATACAATACTTTTAGTGCTACAAATCAATACTGCAATCTAGAAATTCCTCTTAAATCTATCAAATGTCATGTGCATGTTTGCGTAGAGCTTTTTCCCTATGCTGACATGATACAATGCAAGCCAAAAGTATGTGGAAATCCAAACATTGCACCAGTGTGTGTGCACTGTTGCACCCAATGTGACTCTTGTCGTGTATTGAGATTCACAGCCAGCTAAACCCTAATCCCTTGCATCATATCCTCCCAGGAACAGGCAGGTGTTGTAGTAGGTTGGGATTTATTACAAGAAAGAGTGAAACTGAAATGGACATATAAAAATACAGAAAAGCATTCATTAATAAACAATACAGAATAGGTTGTCATACTGTATGTACAAGTTAGCTTATCATGGCGAGGAGGACCAATCTAATCTCTATTTGTAGATCTACTTGTATGTATTCACGGGTAAGTATAATTCAAATTATGATACTGAATATGACAGAACTAATCAGGTAAGTGATGAGGTAAGTAACACATTAGTCATTGAATTGAAACTAAACAACACAGTATATTACATCAACGGTCAATTCAATGGTCTCTTGAAGAAAAACATTGCTAAACATTGCAAATGTCACAATAATTAACAGTATACATTCTAATAATTATCTATAACATGTTCACTTATATTTCCTCTCAAAGGGCTAGAAAAGACGGAGCATTTTTCCGTTGCTATGACACTACCATACTCTTATTGTGGTGCATGTAAACAAAGCAACTTCCTGTTACATCACTTCCTGTTGCTTGCTATTGGCTGAGGTTGCTATACCAACGCTAAATGAAAGAACTATGCCCCTTAGTGGCCTAAGAGTTCTAGCAGTAAATAAACAGTTCCAATACAGTGTGACTGTTGAGCGACTCATTCTATAACCATGAGCATTTATATGCTGCTATGAAAGTCTCTATGCTTCTGGCAAGGCTTTCAACAAAATTTTGGAATCTGGCTGCTGGGATTTGTTCCCATTCAGCCACCAATATGTTAGTGAGGTTAGCCAATGATGCTGGGGCATAAGACGTGGCTCGGAGCCAGTGTTGGAATTTATCCAAAAGGCGTTTGATGGGGTTAGGGTCAGGGCTGTTTACAGGCCGGTCGAGTTCTTCCACTCCCAAATTTGAAATTAATTTCTTTCTGGATATGGGTTTGTTTACAGGAATATTGTCAAGTTGAAACAGGAAAAGGGCCTCCCCTAGGCTATTGTCACAAAGTTGGAACGACATCCTTGTTTAAACTGCTACTTAACTGTATGCTGTAAGACAGGGTCGGACTGGGACAAAAAATTGGTCCTAGCATTTTGGACCAGACCGTGCCACCACATTCGATAACACACACCTTTTCGGTCTCTTGAATGTGTATACCAACTGTGCAACTCTTTAAAACCACATACCTTAAGCCATGCAATGACTCCCTCACTGACACATTCCCCTCTCTCGCCGACTCTCTGCTCTCTCTCACTAACACTCTCCTCTTCTGGGGATGCGATCTTAACCTAATTCAACAAAACATGAATAGAGACTGTTGGTTGACTGTTTTGTTGTTTTTTTACATACAGTAAGGATGCAGTCAGGTCCAGAATTATTGGATTCTCTGATAAACAGACACACAGCTGCATTGGCATAACACTGGCAATGAACAAAATTATCATTTTAAAAAGTGTGATTTTCTTTCATTGTAGTTTTTAGCCACCTAGGCTAAATAAAAACTGCCCCAAACTCATTTTTTACAGGCCTAATGCCAGGTTCAGACTGGACGCGGAAGCGTCGTGAAGCGCCACAGCCCTTCAGTTCACATCAGACGCGTATTTCTCCGTGCCGGTCGGCAAGCGGCTCTGCTCCTCGGCTCCTCTGTTGTCACACTTGGAGCTGTTTTTTCCCACTGTTTGCGTGTGTATGACACCCCACCCCTTATAGCCAGCCACGGCGCTTCTACATCCGTTCTGAACCTGGCGTAAAAAGTAGCTTAGCCTAGGCCTACTAGTTAAAAAATGAATAGCCTAATAACGAAATCAGAATGCTGCCTGCTGACTCACTTTTCATGTTGGTGAGTGGTGGCTTCACATTTACAAATACGCCTAGAATTATTAGATTCTCTTGTAAAGAGGCGCACAGCCGCATTGGTATAACATAGGCAATAGACAAAATGACATAATTTTAAAAAGTGTGATTTTCTTTCATTTCTGTACATTGTCCCTAACCACCTACATAAAAACACATTTTTCCAGGGCCAAAAAGTAGCTTAGCCTTGGGCTGGACTACTCACCCCACAAACAATAATAGTCTAATAATGAAATTACAATGCTGGCCGCTGACTTACTGTTATTTTTGGTGAATGGTGGTTTTAAAACGTGTTCTCAAATTCAAGACTATTTAGTTCAGGATGGAAGACATAAAAGTGCTAACCTAAGCTTATTTTCTCATCCAGTCAGTGTCTTATAAATAGCCGCTAGTGGTAAGGACGTTTGCTAATTTCACCTGCGTTTACAATACAAACTAACTTGGCCATAGAACATTAAATTATTAAATTATAATTAAATTATTTTGTTGATGTTTTATCATTTAATCAGATTTACCAAGGGGCTGGGTTGCATTAGTCTACTCATAACATTGCTGAAAGCAGTCGAAAGCAGTCCAGCTCACCGTTAGGAAACAAACTCTTGTGCTGACTTTTTATTTGCCAAATGCATTATGCAGGCAGGACCAAAGCGAAAGGGGTCGGTGTTTAACAATGTGATTGGGCCAGCCCAGTGTCAATTGGGCCGCTATTGGTTTTCTGGGCTGGTCAGACCAATATATCCATTTTTTAAAAAGTGTCGGGAATGTCGGCCCAAATAGCGCGTCGGCCCACCGGGAAAATGCCCTGTATGCCAGATGGCCAGTCCGTCCCTGCTGTAAAATACAGTGTGTGTTTTTTCCTTAATTGGGGCCAAGCCACAATTTGAAAAACAACTCTAGACAAAAAGTACACAAAGGTATGTAGTCCACATACTTTTGACCACATGTGTACACTGACATGTGAAATGAACAGGCAATTACTGTTTTTTTGTTTTTTTTGTTGTTGTATTTTATCTGTCTCTGTTAGTGTTACAGTATCATGAGGCGATCTAATCACAGTTGTCTGTATCAGCAGCACATACTGGCTTGTATTTATTTCCTGGATTATCTACACAAGTTCAAAAGGTTTCTGTAACCCTCCTGTATTTAAAAACACACATAATAGCATGCTGATGTTGTGTGTGTAATGTAAATGTTAGTGTCTTGAGCAAATTGCAAGTAAAAGCAATGACTTCAGGAGCTAAAAACAAATTTAGGCAAAAATTGAAATGTAGCATAAAATTGCCCTTGCAAATAACCATGAGCCATTACGTGAACACATTCTCTCCTTTCACAGAGAAACCAAACCTTAGACACACAAAAACGGCATGCATGCATGAACACACACACACACACACACACACACACACACACACACATGCACATACACAAGGTGGGAGAGACCTTTGAGGGTTTTACAATAGCACATTTATCCGCAAAATTAAAAATGGTGATTGATCCGTGGAATATTAATGGTCAACAATGTTTTTCATTAAGTTGTGATGGGGAGCGAGGGGGGGGCATAGGAGAAGAAAAAGAGCAGGAAGGAGAAAGAGCAAAAGCTTTATTTAATGCTGATCCAGTACTGTAAAAGGCCCGAAGAGAAATGTAAATACTAGACTCCAATAACACGACAGTACACTAATCATATTTACAAACTATATTAAATCTGCCCATTGTGTTTGCCTTGCTGAGGATTGGCTACCATGTAATTGTCATTGTAACCAGTGTTGGCTTATGGAAAAATTTAACTGCAGTGATATAAGGTGACTGGTAGGATTATTATTACTTTATTATGACCCAGTATATGTTTATTAAAACAATTTGTCATGCAGAACAGGAGTGGGGAATGGAAACATTAAATCCTGCTCTACTCTGGCCGCAGAAATGAGTTACAATGAAATTAATGGCGGCAAGGCCTGGGCTGACACCAGAGTGGTACGTAATAACCCGCTGCTTCGTTTCATTTGACAATCATTTCCTGTTGGGCTCTCATCATTAAACATACATGCTGGGGATTATTGAAATAGCCCTGTGACAGCCACTGTAGTGCAGAGTGTGTATGTGTTTTGTGTCTTTCTGTGGGGCTGTGTGTGAGCTTGCATGTGTGTGTTTTGGCTGGAAATGCTGCTTTTATGTGGCCGAGCATTTGATCTTAAAAACACCGGCGTCATGGCAATATGCCACGGTGTGTTTGTATTTCTGGTTTAGCTGTTATGAGAGGAGAGATATAAGGACAGAGAGGCAGTAAGGCTAGGATCTGAAGTCTTAGAAAAAGGCGTCATTTCACTAAGTGCCTAGGAGGGGCAAGATTAGTCTGTCAGTTCTGTCTATATGACATTGAGGCTATAGCAACAGGGATACAGCAGAAGTTTAGCCAAGGAGTTAAGTGCATTTACACTGAACAATGCCCTTCATTCCCCTTGGGATTTGGTGTTTGTGAGGATTGCCATTTTAAGTTGTACACTGATCATATGATGTGGTCATCGTTTTCTTTTCCTGTACCTGGTATGATGTAGCAAACCTAAAAGAAAGTATGATATGCAGCAGGAGTAAACGGACCATAACTAACATTACAAAATAACAGCAGATCTAAATGTCAAATAATGTAAAACCTCCAGTGATACAATTGTTGACATTTCAAGTGATTCATCATTTGATGGTTGAAATGTTAGAATAAAGCAATTTATTGACAAATAAAAGAACACAGAATCTGAGCATCCTAAAAGGTATCATACGAAATTTAACTTGGAAATTTGTGTATGAACAACCATATGTCCTGTGTCAATCAATAGGAGTTTATTAAGTTGCGGGGGGAAACATAATCGCTGCCTAAGTGCAGGACTTTGATATCAGAGCCCGTGGTCCCACATGTTAAGTATTTTGACCAAAACCAGAATATTTTCCGGTGTAGTAATAAATAGCTCACTTCAATCAGGCACGTTTCCTAAACCCCTAAAAGTAGCTGCCATTAAGCCACTCTTAAAAAAGAGAACACTGGATGCTTCCATGTTAACCAACTATAGACCTATCTCAAATCTTCCTTTTATAGCTAAGATTGTTGAGAAAGTGGTTTTTAATCAACTCAGCAATTTCTTGAACTCCAGTGGCCTTTTTGACAAATTTCAATCAGGCTTCCGACCTAACCATAGTACAGAAACAGCTCTTATTAGAGTGTTAAATGACATAAGGTTGAACACTGACTCAGGCAAGGTGTCAGTTCTGGTCCTGTTGGATCTCAGCGCTGCGTTTGACACTGTGGATCACAGTATACTGTTGAACAGGTTGGAAACATGGGCAGGACTCAGCGGAACAGCTGAGTTCCTCAGGGGTCAGTTATTGGACCCCTTCTGTTCAGTCTATATATGCCGCCCTTGGGACAAATTCTGCAGAACTCTAATGTAGACTATCACAGTTATGCAGATGACACGCAGATATACCTGGCACTGTCTCCAGATGACTACAGTCCAATACAGTCATTGTGTCACTGTTTAGAGCAAGTAACAAATTGGATGAACCAAAATTTCCTTCAGTGAAATCAGGACAAAACTGAGGTCATTGTTTTTGGCAATAAAGAGAAGAGGATTGCTGTCAGTAACATCTCGAGTCACTCTCTCTAAAAACTAGGGACCAAGTCCAAAACCTTGGTGTGCTGATCAGACTCAGATCTGACCTTCAGCAGTCAAATCAAATCAATCACCAAAACAGCTTCTATCAGCTTAAGAACATATCCAGAGTGAAGGGTTTTATGTCTCAAACAGACCAGGAGAGTCTGATTCATGCTTTCATCTCAAGTAGACTTGACTACTGTAACGGTCTTCTGACTGGACTCCCACAAAAAAGTATTAAACAGCTGCAGCTCATTCAGAACGCTGCAGCTCGAGTTCTGACCAGAACAAAGAGATCAGAGCACATTACTCCAGTTCTAAAGTCTTTACACTGGCTCCCAGTCAGCTATAGAATAGATTTTAAAGTTCTGCTACTGGTCTACAAATCACTGAATGGTTTAGGTCCAGGATACATGAATGACATGTTAGTAGAATATAAACCCAGTAGAGCTCTGAGATCTACTGACTCAGGTCAGATAGTGGAGCCCAGAGTTCAAACTAAACATGGTGAAGCAGCTTTTAGCTGTTATGCTGCACACAACTGGAACAAACTACCAGCAGAACTGAAATCAGCCCCAACTGTGAACATTTTTAAATCCAGGTTAAAAACACTTCTCTTCTCCTGTGCTTATGATTGAGCTCTTTTAAAGCACTTTACATTTTAATCTTTCATTTGCACTCTATGTCCTTTTAATGATTTTAAAGCTAATCATTATTTTATGCTGCAATCTTATATTTAATGCTCTATTCTAGCATTTTATTTCTGTACTTTGTTTTTATTATTAGTGTGGGTGGTGGGGGGTTAATTGTATGTTTTAATTATTTCTCAAATTACATGTTTTTTCTGTTTTATGTAAAGCACATTGAGTTGCCATTGTGTATGAATTGCGCTATATAAATAAAACGGCCTTGCCTTGCCTATTAAATTATTTCTCCCTGGAAAATAAAGGTTTTTGTCAGGTTTTGATGGCGGAAGTCAAGGGAAGAGCAGTAAAGGGGGCATGTTTCACTATTGTTTAGTGGGCTTCATTCCATTTCAAATGAACGCCTTTAGCCAAAACCTGACTCCAAATGCCTCTATCTCTGTATGAAGTCATATTTCAAAGTCGATGTGGCTGAGGTTATTTGATATGAAATCATCTTTTTTAAAAAGTCTTCCTCAATTATATGACATGTGTGTGCATTTAATCTCTATATCTCTGCACTTGTCACTTTCATATATTTAATCAAACTGGACTTTATATTTGGCATTACATCCAACCCCTACTGTTACATAATCATAAAAATACAAAAAATATCCAGGGTTGTGTAAATAGTTGATGTATGACTGAGAATGGGTCTTGCCCTAGATTGTCATCAGTATTGTAATCTTTTGGTCCTTAGTTCCATTAAAACACAAAAAACAAACAAACAAATAAAAAAAGCTTAATTTTATCAACTGGTCCTTCAAAGTGCTCTAGGGAACTAAGCCTGGGATATGGCTTGGGTTCATGAAATGTGAAAGTAAAACTTTGTCATCGAGCTAAACCAAACACATCATTGGAAAGGTCTCGGCCTGGAGAGTAACATATGTCAGTTTGACGGCTCTATATGGCTCCTTTGTGATATGCTGACAATCTTTGTCCAGTCTTGAACTTCAGTATTATTCCTGTCAGGCAAATACCGCATACCCTAGACATTTGTTTCTGTGCAAATAAATTGTCTATGAACTATAAAGTCTTTAGGTGATGTTGTCATTGCAATGCAGTTTATTGTTACAGTAGCAGGGCCCTTTATTCTCTCTCTCTCTCTCTCTCTCTCTCTCTCTCTCTCTCTCTCTCTCTCTCTCTCTCTCTCTCTCTCTCTCTCTCTCTCTCTCTCTCTCTCTCTCTCTCTCTCTCTCTCTCTCTCTCTCTCTCTCTCTCTCTCTCTCTCTCTCTCTCTCTCTCTCTCTCTCTCTCTCTCTCTCTCTCTCTCTCTCTCTCTCTCTCTCTCTCTCTCTCTCTCTCTCTCTCTCCAGGAATTTCATAGCTATACGG